>NW_027446990.1:0-40010 GCF_038048845.1 Mixophyes fleayi | reverse complement strand
TTGCCTTCTTCTCCCTTTTTCCTACATAGTGTCCCTTTCTTCTCCTTTTTTCCTATATAGTGTCCCTTTCTTCTCCTTTTTTCCTACATAGTGTCCCTTTCTTCTCCTTTTTTCCTACATAGTGTCCCTTTCTTCTCCTCCTTTTTCCTACATAGTGTCCCTTTCTTCTCCCCTTTTTCCTACATACTGTCCCTTTCTTCTCCTTTTTTCTACATAGTGTCCCTTTCTTCTCCTTTTTTCCTACATAGTGTCCCTTTCTTCTCCTTTTTTCCTACATTGTGTCCTTTTCTTCTTCTTTTTTTCCTACATAGTGTCCCTTTCTTCTCCTTTTTTCCTACATAGTGTCCCTTTCTTCTCCTTTTTTCCTACATAGTGTCCCTTTCTTCTCCCCCTTTTTCCTACATAGTGTCCCTTTCTTCTCCTTTTTTCCTACATAGTGTCCCTTTCTTCTCCTTTTTCCTACATAGTGTCCCTTTTCTTCTCCCCCTTTTTCCTACATAGTGTCCCTTTCTTCTCCTTTTTTCCTACATAGTGTCCCTTTCTTCTCCTTTTTTCCTACATAGTGTCCCTTTCTTCTCCTTTTTTCCTACACAGTGTCCCTTACTTCTCCCCCATTTTCCTACATAGTGTCCTTTCTTCTCCTTTTTCCTACATAGTGTCCTTTTCTTCTCTTTTTTCCTACATAGTGTCCCTTTCTTCTCCTTTTTTCCTACATAGTGTCCCCTTTCTTCTGCTTTTTTCCTACATAGTGTCCCTTTCTTCTCCCCCTTTTTCCTACATAGTTTCCCTTTCTTCTCTTTTTTTCCTACATAGTGTCCCTTTCTTCTCTTTTTTTCCTACATAGTGTCCCTTTCTTCTCTTTTTTCCTACATAGTGTCCCTTTCTTCTCTTCTTTTTCTACAGTGTCCCTTTCTTCTCCTTTTTTCCTACATAGTGTCCCTTTCTACTCCTTTTTTCCTACATAGTGTCCTTTTCTTCTCTTTTTTCCTACATAGTGTCCCTTTCTTCTCCTTTTTTACTACATAGTGTCCCTTTCTTCTCCTTTTTTTCCTACATAGTGTCCCTTTCTTCTCCCCCTTTTTCCTCCATAGTGTGGCTCTCTTCTCCGCTTTTACCTCCATAGTGTGCCTTTTTTTCTCCCCCTTTTTCCTCCATAGTGTGCCTCTCTTCTCCCCCTTTTTCCTCCATAGTGTGCTTTTCTTCTCCCCCTTTTTTCTCCATAGTGTCCCTTTCTTCTCCCTCTTTTTCCTCCATACTGTGCCTTTCTTTCCTTTTTTCCTACATAGTGTCCCTTACTTCTCCCCCTTTTTCCTACATAGTGTCCCTTTGTTCTCCTTTTTTCCTACATAGTGTCCCTTTTTTTATCCCCCTTTTTCCTCTATCTTGTGCCTTTCTTCTCCCTTTTTTCCTACATAGTGTCCCTTTCTTCTCCTTTTTTCCTACATAGTGTCCCTTTCTTCTTCTTTTTTCCTACATAGTGTCCCTTTCTTCTCCTTTTTTCCTACATAGTGTCCCTTTCTTCTCCCCCTTTTTCCTACATAGTGTCCCTTTCTTCTCCTTTTTCCTACATAGTGTCCCTTTCTTCTCCTTTTTCCTACATAGTGTCCCTTTCTTCTCCCCCTTTTTCCTACATAGTGTCCCTTTCTTCTCCTTTTTTCCTACATAGTGTCCCTTTCTTCTCCTTTTTTCCTACATAGTGTCCCTTTCTTCTCCTTTTTTCTACACAGTGTCCTTTACTTCTCCCCCATTTTCCTACATAGTGTCCCTTTCTTCTCCTTTTTCCTACATAGTGTCCTTTTCTTCTCTTTTTTTCCTACATAGTGTCCCTTTCTTCTCCTTTTTTCCTACATAGTGTCCCTTTCTTCTCCCCTTTTTCCTACATAGTGTCCTTTCTTCTCCTTTTTTCCTACATAGTGTCCCTTTCTTCTCCTTTTTTCCTACATAGTGTCCCTTTTTTATCCCCTTTTTCCTCCATACTGTGCCTTTTCTTCTCCCCTTTTTTCCTACATAGTGTCCCTTTCTTCTCCTTTTTTGCTACATAGTGTCCCTTCTTCTCCTTTTTTCCTACATAGTGTCCCTTTTTTATCCCCTTTTTCCTACATAGTGTCCCTTTCTTCTCCTTTTTTCCTACATTGTGTCCCTTTCTTCTCCTTTTTTCCTACATAGTGTCCCTTTCTTCTCCTTTTTTCCTACATAGTTGTCCCTTTTCTTCTGCTTTTTTCCTACATAGTGTCCCTTTCTTCTCCCCCTTTTTCCTACATAGTGTCCCTTTCTTCTCTTTTTTTCCTACATAGTGTCCCTTTCTTCTCTTTTTTTCCTACATAGTGTCCCTTTCTTCTCTTTTTTTCCTACATAGTGTCCCTTTCTTCTCTTTTTTTCCTACATTGTGTCCCTTTCTTCTCTTTTTTTCCTACATAGTGTCCCTTTCTTCTCTTTTTTCCTACATAGTGTCCCTTTCTTCTCTTTTTTTCTACAGTGTCCCTTTCTCTCCTTTTTTCCTACATAGTGTCCCTTTCTTCTCCTTTTTTCCTACATAGTGTCCTTTTCTTCTCTTTTTTTCCTACATAGTGTCCCTTTCTTCTCCTTTTTCCTACATAGTGTCCCTTTCTTCTTCTTTTTTCCTACATAGTGTCCCTTTCTTCTCCTTTTTCCTACATAGTGTCCCTTTCTTCTCCCCCTTTTT
This sequence comes from Mixophyes fleayi, assembly GCF_038048845.1. NCBI lineage: Eukaryota > Metazoa > Chordata > Amphibia > Anura > Limnodynastidae > Mixophyes > Mixophyes fleayi. The sequence goes on along the minus strand of NW_027446990.1, from coordinate 37,327 downwards.
CCTACATAGTGTCCCTTTCTTCTCCTTTTTTCCTACATAGTGTCCCTTTCTTCTCCTTTTTCCTACATAGTGTCCCTTTCTTCTCCCCTTTTTCCTACATAGTGTCCCTTTCTTCTCCTTTTTTCTACATAGTGTCCTTTCTTCTCCTTTTTTTCCTACATAGTGTCCCTTTCTTCTCCTTTTTTCCTACACAGTGTCCCTTACTTCTCCCCCATTTTCCTACATAGTGTCCCTTTCTTCTCCTTTTTCCTACATAGTGTCCTTTTCTTCTCTTTTTTTCCTACATAGTGTCCCTTTCTTCTCCTTTTTTCCTACATAGTGTCCCTTTCTTCTCCCCTTTTTCCTACATAGTGTCCCTTTCTTCTCCTTTTTTCCTACATAGTGTCCCTTTCTTCTCCTTTTTTCCTACATAGTGTCCCTTTTTTATCCCCCTTTTTCCTCCATACTGTGCCTTTCTTCTCCCCCTTTTTCCTACATAGTGTCCCTTTCTTCTCCTTTTTTGCTACATAGTGTCCCTTTCTTCTCCTTTTTTCCTACATAGTGTCCCTTTTTTATCCCCCTTTTTCCTACATAGTGTCCCTTTCTTCTCCTTTTTTCCTACATAGTGTCCCTTTCTTCTCCTTTTTTCCTACATAGTGTCCCTTTCTTCTCCTTTTTTCCTACATAGTGTCCCTTTCTTCTGCTTTTTTCCTACATAGTGTCCCTTTCTTCTCCCCTCTTTTTCCTACATAGTGCCCTTTCTTCTCTTTTTTCCTACATAGTGTCCTTTCTTCTCTTTTTTTCCTACATAGTGTCCCTTTCTTCTCTTTTTTTCCTACATAGTGTCCCTTTCTTCTCTTTTTTTCCTACATTGTGTCCCTTTCTTCTCTTTTTTTCCTACATAGTGTCCCTTTCTTCTCTTTTTTTCCTACATAGTGTCCCTTTCTTCTCTTTTTTTCTACAGTGTCCCTTTCTTCTCCTTTTTTCCTACATAGTGTCCCTTTCTTCTCCTTTTTTCCTACATAGTGTCCCTTTTCTTCTCTTTTTTTCCTACATAGTGTCCCTTTCTTCTCCTTTTTTACTACATAGTGTCCCTTTCTTCTCCTTTTTTCCTACATAGTGTCCCCTTTCTTCTCCCCCTTTTTCCTCCATAGTGTGGCTCTCTTCTCCCCTTTTACCTCCATAGTGTGCCTTTTTTTCTCCCCTTTTTCCTCCATAGTGTGCCTTCTCTTCTCCCCCTTTTTCCTCCATAGTGTGCTTTTCTTCTCCCCCTTTTTCCTCCATAGTGTCCCTTTCTTCTCCCCCTTTTTCCTCCATACTGTACCTTTCTTCTCCTTTTTTCCTACATAGTGTCCCTTACTTCTCCCCCTTTTTCCTAGATAGTGTCCCTTTGTTCTCCTTTTTTCCTACATACTGTCCCTTTCTTCTCCTTTTTTCCTACATAGTGTCCCTTTCTTCTGCTTTTTTCCTACATAGTGTCCCTTTCTTCTCCCCCTTTTTTCCTACATAGTGTCCCTTTCTTCTCCTTTTTTCCTACATAGTGTCCTTTCTTCTCCTTTTTTCCTACATAGTGTCCCTTTCTTCTCCTTTTTTCCTACACAGTGTCCCTTACTTCTCCCCCATTTTCCTACATAGTGTCCCTTTCTTCTCCTTTTTCTTACATAGTGTCCTTTTCTTCTCTTTTTTTCCTACATAGTGTCCCTTTCTTCTCCTTTTTTCCTACATAGTGTCCCTTTCTTCTCCCCCTTTTTCCTACATAGTTTCCCTTTCTTCTCCTTTTTTCCTACATAGTGTCCCTTTCTTCTCCTTTTTTCCTACATAGTGTCCCTTTTTTATCCCCTTTTTCCTCCATACTGTGCCTTTCTTCTCCCCCTTTTTCCTACATAGTGTCCTTTCTTCTCCTTTTTTTGCTACATAGTGTCCCTTTCTTCTCCTTTGTTTCCTACATAGTGTCCCTTTTTTTATCCCCCTTTTTCCTACATAGTGTCCCTTTCTTCTCCTTTTTTCCTACATAGTGTCCCTTTTCTTCTCCTTTTTTCCTACATAGTGTCCCTTTCTTCTGCTTTTTTCCTACATAGTGTCCCCTTTCTTCTCCCCCTTTTTCCTACATAGTGTCCCTTTCTTCTCTTTTTTTCCTACATAGTGTCCCTTTCTTCTCTTTTTTTCCTACATAGTGTCCCTTTCTTCTCTTTTTTTCCTACATAGTGTCCCTTTCTTCTCTTTTTTTCCTACATAGTGTCCCTTTCTTCTCTTTTTTCCTACATAGTGTCCCTTTCTTCTCTTTTTTTCTACAGTGTCCTTTCTTCTCCTTTTTTCCTACATAGTGTCCCTTTCTTCTCCTTTTTTCCTACATAGTGTCCTTTTCTTCTCTTTTTTTCCTACATAGTGTCCCTTTCTTCTCCTTTTTTACTACATAGTGTCCCTTTCTTCTCCTTTTTTCCTACATAGTGTCCTTTCTTCTCCCCTTTTTCCTCCATAGGGTGGCTCTCTTCTCCCCTTTTACCTCCATAGTGTGCCTTTTTTTCTCCCCTTTTTCCTCCATAGTGTGCCTCTCTTCTCCCCCTTTTTTCCTCCATAGTGTGCTTTTCTTCTCCCCCTTTTTCCTCCATAGTGTCCCTTTCTTCTCCCCCTTTTTCCTCCATACTGTGCCTTTCTTCTCCTTTTTTCCTACATAGTGTCCCTTACTTCTCCCCTTTTTTCCTAGATAGTGTCCCTTTGTTCTCCTTTTTTCCTACATAGTGTCCCTTTTTTTTATCCCCCTTTTTCCTCCATCTTGTGCCTTTCTACTCCCCTTTTTTCCTACATAGTGTCCCTTTCTTCTCCTTTTTTCCTACATAGTGTCCCTTTCTTCTCCTTTTTACCTACATAGTGTCCCTTTCTTCTCCTTTTTTTCTACATAGTGTCCCTTTCTTCTCCTTTTTTCCTATATAGTGTCCCTTTCTTCTCCCCTTTTTGCTACATAGTGTCCCTTACTTCTCCCCCTTTTTCCTACATAGTGTCCCTTTCTTCTCCCCTTTTTTATATATAGTGTCCCTTTTCTTCTCCTTTTTTCCTACATAGTGTCCCTTTCTTCTCCTTTTTTCCTACATAGTGTCCCTTTCTTCTCTTTTTTCCTACATAGTGTCCCTTTCTTCTCCTTTTTTCCTACATAGTGTCCCTTTCTTCTCCCCCTTTTTCCTACATAGTGTCCCTTTCTTCTCCCCTTTTTCCTACATACTGTCCCTTTCTTCTCCTTTTTTCCTACATAGTGTCCCTTTCTTCTCCTTTTTTTCCTACATAGTGTCCTTTTCTTCTCTTTTTTTCCTACATAGTGTCCCTTTCTTTTCCTTTTTTCCTACATAGTGTCCCTTACTTCTCCCCCTTTTTCCTACATAGTGTCCTTTCTTCTCCTTTTTTCCTACATAGTGTCCCTTTCTTCTCCTTTTTTCCTACATAGTGTCCTTTTTTTATCCCCCTTTTTCCTCCATACTGTGCCTTTCTTCTCCCTCTTTTTCCTACATAGTGTCCCTTTCTTCTCCTTTTTTCCTACATAGTGTCCCTTTCTTCTCCTTTTTTCCTACATAGTGTCCCTTTCTTCTCCTTTTTTCCTACATAGTGTCCCTTTCTTCTCCTTTTTTCCTACATAGTGTCCCTTTCTTCTCCTTTTTTCCTACATAGTGTCCCTTTCTTCTCTTTTTTTCCTACACAGTGTCCCTTTCTTCTCTTTTTTTCCTACATAGTGTCCCTTTCTTCTCTTTTTTTCTACAGTGTCCCTTTCTTCTCCTTTTTTCCTACATAGTGTCCCTTTCTTCTCCTTTTTTCCTACATAGTGTCCTTTTCTTCTCTTTTTTTCCTACATAGTGTCCCTTTCTTCTCCTTTTTTCCTACATAATGTCCCTTTCTTCTCCCCCTTTTTTCTACATAGTGTCCCTTTCTTCTCCTTTTTTCCTACATAGTGTCCCTTTCTTCTCCTTGTTTTCCTACATAGTGTCCCTTTCTTCTCCTTTTTTCCTACATAGTGTCCCTTTTTTATCCCCCTTTTTCCTCCATACTGTGCCTTTTCTTCTCCCCCTTTTTCCTACATAGTGTCCCTTCTTCTCCACCTTTTTCCTACATATAGTGTCCCTTTCTTCTCCCCCTTTTTCCTACATAGTGTCCCTTTCTTCTCCTTTTTTCCTACATAGTGTCCCCTTTCTTCTCCTTTTTTCCTACATAGTGTCCCCTTTCTTCTCCTTTTTTCCTACATAGTGTCCCTTTCTTCTCCCCCTTTTTCCTACATAGTGTCCCTTTCTTCTCCCCCTTTTTCCTCCATAGTGTGGCTCTCTTCTCCCCCTTTTACCTCCATAGTGTGCCTTTTTTTCTCCCCCTTTTTCCTTCTATAGTGTGCCTCTCTTCTCCCCCTTTTTTCTCCATAGTGTGCTTTTCTTCTCCCCCTTTTTCCTACATAGTGTCCCTTTGTTCTCCTTTTTCCTACATAGTGTCCCTTTTTTTTATCCCCCTTTTTCCTACATAGTGTCCCTTTCTTCTCCTTTTTTCCTACATAGTGTCCTTTCTTCTCCTTTTTTCCTACATAGTGTCCCTTTCTTCTCCTTTTTTCCTACACAGTGTCCCTTACTTCTCCCCCTTTTTCCTACATAGTGTCCCTTTCTTCTCCTTTTTTCCTACATAGTGTCCCTTTCTTCTCCCCCTTTTTCCTACATAGTGTCCCTTACTTCTCCCCTTTTTCCTACATAGTGTCCCTTTCTTCTCCCCCTTTTTTTATACATAGTGTCCCTTTCTTCTCCTTTTTTCCTACATAGTGTCCCTTTCTTCTCCTTTTTTCCTATATAGTGTCCCTTACTTCTCCTTTTTTCCTACATAGTGTCCCTTTCTTCTCCTTTTTTCCTACATAGTGTCCCTTTCTTCTCCCCTTTTTCCTACATAGTGTCCCTTTCTTCTCCCTCTTTTTCCTACATAGTGTCCCTTTCTTCTCCTTTTTTCCTACATAGTGTCCCTTTGTTCTCCTTTTTTTCTACATAGTGTCCCTTTCTTCTCCTTTTTTCCTACATAGTGTCCCTTTTCTTCTCTTTTTTTCCTACATAGTGTCCCTTTCTTTTCTTTTTTCCTACATAGTGTCCCCTTTCTTCTCCTTTTTTTACATAGTGTCCCTTTCTTCTCCTTTTTCCTACATAGTGTCCTTTTCTTCTCTTTTTTTCCTACATAGTGTCCCTTTCTTTTCCTTTTTTCCTACATAGTGTCCCTTTCTTCTCCCCTTTTCTCTACATAGTGTCCCTTACTTCTCCCCCTTTTTCTACATAGTGTCCCTTACTTCTCCCCCTTTTTCCTACATAGTGTCCCTTTCTTCTCCCCCTTTTTTATACATAGTGTCCCTTTCTTCTCCTTTTTTCCTACATAGTGTCCCTTTCTTCTCCTTTTTTCCTACATAGTGTCCTTTCTTCTCCCCCTTTTTCCTCCATACTGTGCCTTTCTTCTCCCCCTTTTTCCTACATAGTGTCCCTTTCTTCTCCTTTTTTCCTACATAGTGTCCCTTTCTTCTCCTTTTTTCCTACATAGTGTCCCTTTCTTCTCCTTTTTTCCTACATAGTGTCCCTTTCTTCTCCCCTTTTTCCTACATAGTGTCCCTTTCTTCTCCCCCTTTTTCCTACATAGTGTCCCTTTCTTCTCCTTTTTTCCTACATAGTGTCCCTTTCTTCTCCTTTTTTCCTACATAGTGTCCTTTTCTTCTCTTTTTTTCCTACATAGTGTCCCTTTCTTTTCCTTTTTTTCCTACATAGTGTCCCTTTCTTCTCCCCCTTTTTCCTACATAGTGTCCCTTTCTTCTCCTTTTTTCCTACATAGTGTCCCTTTCTTCTCCTTTTTCCTACATAGTGTCCCTTTTTTTATCCCCCTTTTCTCCATACTGTGCCTTTCTTCTCCCTCTTTTTCCTACATAGTGTCCCTTTCTTCTCCTTTTTTCCTACATAGTGTCCCTTTCTTCTCCTTTTTTTCCTACATAGTGTCCCTTTCTTCTCCTTTTTTCCTACATAGTGTCCCTTTCTTCTCCTTTTTTCCTACATAGTGTCCCTTTTTTTTATCCCCCTTTTTCCTCCATCTTGTGCCTTTCTTCTCCCCTTTTTTCCTACATAGTGTCCCTTTCTTCTCCTTTTTTCCTACATAGTGTCCCTTTCTTCTCCTTTTTACCTACATAGTGTCCCTTTGTTCTCCTTTTTTTCTACATAGTGTCCCTTTCTTCTCCTTTTTTCCTACATAGTGTCCCCTTTCTTCTCCCCTTTTTGCTACATAGTGTCTCTTACTTCTCCCCTTTTTCCTACATAGTGTCCCTTTCTTCTCCCCTTTTTTATACATAGTGTCCCTTTCTTCTCCTTTTTTCCTACATAGTGTCCCTTTCTTCTCCTTTTTTCCTACATAGTGTCCCTTTCTTCTCCCCCTTTTTCCTCCTTACTGTGCCTTTCTTCTCCCCCTTTTTCTACATAGTGTCCCTTTCTTCTCCTTTTTTCCTACATAGTGTCCCTTTCTTCTCCATTTTTCCTACATAGTGTCCCTTTCTTCTCCTTTTTTCCTACATAGTGTCCCTTTCTTCTCCTTTTTTCCTACATAGTGTCTCTTTCTTCTCCCCCTTTTTCCTACATAGTGTCCCTTTCTTCTCCCCCTTTTTCCTACATAGTGTCCCTTTCTTCTCCTTTTTCCTACATAGTGTCCCTTTCTTCTCCTTTTTTCCTACATAGTGTCCCTTTCCTTCTCTTTTTTTCCTACATAGTGTCCCTTTCTTTTCCTTTTTTCCTACATAGTGTCCCTTACTTCTCCCATTTTTCCTACATAGTGTCCCTTTCTTCTCCTTTTTTCCTACATAGTGTCCCTTTCTTCTCCTTTTTTCCTACATAGTGTCCCTTTTTTTATCCCCCTTTTTCCTCATACTGTGCCTTTCTTCTCCCTCTTTTTCCTACATAGTGTCCCTTTCTTCTCCTTTTTTCCTACATAGTGTCCCTTCTTCTCCTTTTTTCCTACATAATGTCCCTTTCTTCTCCTTTTTTCCTACATAGTGTCCCTTTCTCTCTCTTTTTCCTACATAGTGTCCCTTTCTTCTCCTTTTTTCCTACATAGTGTCCCTTTCTTCTATTTTTTTCCTACATAGTGTCCCTTTCTTCTCCTTTTTTCCTACATAGTGTCCCTTTCTTCTCCTTTTTTCCTACATAGTGTCCCTTTCTTCTCCTCCTTTTTCCTACATAGTGTCCCTTTCTTCTCCTTTTTTCCTACATAGTGTCCCTTTCTTCTCTTTTTTTCCTACATATGTCCCCTTTCTTCTCTTTTTTTCCTACACAGTGTCCCTTTCTTCTCTTTTTTTCCTACATAGTGTCCCTTTCTTCTCTTTTTTCTACAGTGTCCCTTTCTTCTCCTATTTTCCTACATAGTGTCCCTTTCTTCTCCCTTTTTTCCTACATAGTGTCCCTTTCTTCTCCTTTTTTCCTACATAGTGTCCCTTTCTTCTCCTTTTTTCCTACATAGTGTCCCTTTCTTCTCCTTTTTTCCTACATAGTGTCCCTTTCTTCTATTTTTTTCCTACATAGTGTCCTTTCTTCTCCTTTTTTCCTACATAGTGTCCCTTTCTTCTCCTTTTTCCTACATAGTCCCTTTCTTCTCCCCCTTTTCCTACATAGTGTCCCTTTCTTCTCCTTTTTTCCTACATAGTGTCCCTTTCTTCTCTTTTTTTCCTACATAATGTCCCTTTCTTCTCTTTTTTCCTACACAGTGTCCCTTCTTCTCTTTTTTTCTACATAGTGTCCCTTTCTTCTCTTTTTTTCTACAGTGTCCCTTTCTTCTCCTATTTTCTCTACATAGTGTCCCTTTCTTCTCCTTTTTTCCTACATAGTGTCCTTTTCTTCTCTTTTTTTCCTACATAGTGTCCCTTTCTTCTCCTTTTTTCCTACATAATGTCCCTTTCTTCTCCCCTTTTTCCTACATAGTGTCCCTTTCTTCTCCTTTTTTCCTACATAGTGTCCCTTTCTTCTCCTTTTTTTCCTACATAGTGTCCCTTTCTTCTCCTTTTTTCCTACAGTGTCCCTTTTTTATCCCCCTTTTTCCTCCATACTGTGCCTTTCTTCTCCCCCTTTTTCCTACATAGTGTCCCTTTCTTCTCCTTTTTTCCTACATAGTGTCCCTTTCTTCTCCCCCTTTTTCCTACATAGTGTCCCTTTGTTCTCCTTTTTTTCCTACATAGTGTCCTTTCTTCTCCCCCTTTTTCCTCCATAGTGTGGCTCTCTTCTCCCCTTTTACCTCCATAGTGTGCCTTTTTTTCACCCCTTTTTCCTCTATAGTGTGCCTCTCTTCTCCCCCTTTTTTCTCCATAGTGTGCTTTTCTTCTCCCTCTTTTTCCTACATAGTGTCCCTTTGTTCTCCTTTTTTTCCTACATAGTGTCCCTTTTTTTATCCCCCTTTTTCTACATCTTGTGCCTTTCTTCTCCCCTTTTTTCCTACATAGTGTCCCTTTCTTCTCCTTTTTTCCTACATAGTGTCCCTTTCTTCTCCTTTTTTCCTACATAGTGTCCCTTTCTTCTCCTTTTTTCCTACATAGTGTCCCTTTCTTCTCCCCCTTTTTCCTACATAGTGTCCCTTTCTTCTCCTTTTTTCCTACATAGTGTCCCTTTCTTCTCTTTTTTTCCTACATAATGTCCCTTTCTTCTCTTTTTTTCCTACACAGTGTCCCTTTCTTCTCTTTTTTTCCTACATAGTGTCCCTTTCTTCTCTTTTTTTCTACAGTGTCCCTTTCTTCTCCTATTTTCCTACATAGTGTCCCTTTCTTCTCCTTTTTTCCTACATAGTGTCCTTTTCTTCTCTTTTTTTCCTACATAGTGTCCCTTTCTTCTCTTTTTTCCTACATAATGTCCCTTTCTTCTCCCCCTTTTTCCTACATAGTGTCCCTTTCTTCTCCTTTTTTCCTACATAGTGTCCCCTTTCTTCTCCTTTTTTCTACATAGTGTCCCTTTCTTCTCTTTTTTCCTACAGTGTCCCTTTTTTATCCCCCTTTTTCCTCCATACTGTGCCTTTCTTCTCCCCCTTTTTCCTACATAGTGTCCCTTTCTTCTCCTTTTTTCCTACATAGTGTCCCTTTCTTCTCCCCCTTTTTCCTACATAGTGTCCCTTTGTTCTCCTTTTTTCCTACATAGTGTCCCTTTCTTCTCCCCCTTTTTCCTCCATAGTGTGGCTCTCTTCTCCCCCTTTTACCTCCATAGTGTGCCTTTTTTTCACCCCTTTTTCCTCTATAGTGTGCCTCTCTTCTCCCCCTTTTTTCTCCATAGTGTGCTTTTCTTCTCCCCCTTTTTCCTACATAGTGTCCCTTTCTTCTCCTTTTTTTCCTACATAGTGTCCCTTTTTTTATCCCCCTTTTTCCTACATCTTGTGCCTTTCTTCTCCCTTTTTTCCTACATAGTGTCCCTTTCTTCTCCTTTTTTCCCACATAGTGTCCCTTTCTTCTCCTTTTTTTCTACATAGTGTCCCTTTCTTCTCCTTTTTCCTACATAGTGTCTCCTTTCTTCTCCCCCTTTTTCCTACATAGTGTCCTTTCTTCTCCCCCTTTTTCCTACATAGTGTCCCTTTCTTCTCCCCCTTTTTCTACATAGTGTCCCTTTCTTCTCCTTTTTTCCTACATAGTGTCCTTTCTTCTATTTTTTCCTACATAGTGTCCCTTTCTTCTCCTTTTTTCCTACATAGTGTCCCTTTCTTCTCCTTTTTTCCTACATAGTGTCCCTTTCTTCTCCCCCTTTTTCCTACATAGTGTCCCTTTCTTCTCCTTTTTCCTACATAGTGTCCCTTTCTTCTCTTTTTTTCCTACATAGTGTCCCTTTCTTCTCTTTTTTTCCTACACAGTGTCCCTTTCTTCTCTTTTTTTCCTACATAGTGTCCCTTTCTTCTCCTTTTTTCCTACATAGTGTCCCTTTCTTCTATTTTTTTCCTACATAGTGTCCCTTTTCTTCTCCTTTTTTTCCTACATAGTGTCCCTTTCTTCTCCTTTTTTCCTACATAGTGTCCCTTTCTTCTCCCCCTTTTTCCTACATAGTGTCCCTTTCTTCTCCTTTTTTCCTACATAGTGTCCCTTTCTTCTCTTTTTTTCCTACATAATGTCCCTTTCTTCTCTTTTTTTCCTACACAGTGTCCCTTTCTTCTCTTTTTTTCCTACATAGTGTCCCTTTCTTCTCTTTTTTCTACAGTTCCCTTTCTTCTCCTATTTTCCTACATAGTGTCCCTTTCTTCTCCTTTTTTCCTACATAGTGTCCTTTTCTTCTCTTTTTTCCTACATATTGTCCTTTCTTCTCCTTTTTCCTACATAATGTCCCTTTCTTCTCCCCCTTTTTCCTACATAGTGTCCCTTTCTTCTCCTTTTTTCCTACATAGTGTCCCTTTCTTCTCCTTTTTTCCTACATAGTGTCCCTTTCTTCTCCTTTTTTCCTACAGTGTCCCTTTTTATCCCCCTTTTTCCTCCATACTGTGCCTTTCTTCTCCCCCTTTTTCCTACATAGTGTCCCTTTCTTCTCCTTTTTTCCTACATAGTGTCCCTTTCTTCTCCCCCTTTTTCCTACATAGTGTCCCTTTGTTCTCCTTTTTTCCTACATAGTGTCCCTTTCTTCTCCCCCTTTTTCCTCCATAGTGTGGCTCTCTTCTCCCCCTTTTACCTCCATAGTGTGCCTTTTTTTCACCCCTTTTTCTCTATAGTGTGCCTCTCTTCTCCCCCTTTTTTCTCCATAGTGTGCTTTTCTTCTCCCCCTTTTTCCTACATAGTGTCCCTTTCTTCTCCTTTTTTCCTACATAGTGTCCCTTTTTTTATCCCCCTTTTTCCTACATCTTGTGCCTTTCTTCTCCCCTTTTTTCCTACCTAGTGTCCCTTTCTTCTCCTTTTTTCCTACATAGTGTCCCTTTCTTCTCCTTTTTTTCTACATAGTGTCCCTTTCTTCTCCTTTTTTCCTACATAGTGTCCCTTTCTTCTCCCCCTTTTTCCTACATAGTGTCCCTTTCTTCTCTCCCCTTTTTCCTACATAGTGTCCCTTTCTTCTCCCCCTTTTTCCTACATAGTGTCCCTTTCTTCTCCTTTTTTCCTACATAGTGTCCTTTCTTCTATTTTTTCCTACATAGTGTCCCTTTCTTCTCCTTTTTCCTACATAGTGTCCCTTTCTTCTCCTTTTTTCCTACATAGTGTCCCTTTCTTCTCCCCCTTTTTTCCTACATAGTGTCCCTTTCTTCTCCTTTTTTCCTACATAGTGTCCCTTTCTTCTCTTTTTTTCCACATAGTGTCCCTTTCTTCTCTTTTTTCCTACACAGTGTCCCTTTCTTCTCTTTTTTTCCTACATAGTGTCCCTTTCTTCTCCTTTTTCCTACATAGTGTCCTTTCTTCTATTTTTTTCCTACATAGTGTCCCTTTCTTCTCCTTTTTTTCCTACATAGTGTCCCTTTCTTCTCTTTTTTTCCTACATAGTGTCCCTTTCTTCTCCCCTTTTTCCTACATAGTGTCCCCTTTCTTCTCCTTTTTTCCTACATAGTGTCCCTTTCTTCTCTTTTTTTCCTACATAATGTCCCTTTCTTCTCTTTTTTTCCTACACAGTGTCCCTTTCTTCTCTTTTTTTCCTACATAGTGTCCCTTTCTTCTCTTTTTTTCTACAGTGTCCCTTTCTTCTCCTATTTTCCTACATAGTGTCCCTTTCTTCTCCTTTTTTCCTACATAGTGTCCTTTTCTTCTCTTTTTTTCCTACATATTGTCCCTTTCTTCTCCTTTTTTCCTACATAATGTCCCTTTCTTCTCCCCCTTTTTCCTACATAGTGTCCCTTTCTTCTCCTTTTTTCCTACATAGTGTCCCTTTCTTCTCCTTTTTTCCTACATAGTGTCCCTTTCTTCTCCTTTTTTCCTACAGTGTCCCTTTTTTATCCCCCTTTTTCCTCCATACTGTGCCTTTCTTCTCCCCCTTTTTCCTACATAGTGTCCCTTTCTTCTCCTTTTTTCCTACATAGTGTCCCTTTCTTCTCCCCCTTTTTCCTACATAGTGTCCCTTTGTTCTCCTTTTTTCCTACATAGTGTCCCTTTCTTCTCCCCCTTTTTCCTCCATAGTGTGGCTCTCTTCTCCCCCTTTTACCTCCATAGTGTGCCTTTTTTTCACCCCTTTTTCCTCTATAGTGTGCCTCTCTTCTCCCCCTTTTTTCTCCATAGTGTGCTTTTCTTCTCCCCCTTTTTCCTACATAGTGTCCCTTTGTTCTCCTTTTTTCCTACATAGTGTCCCTTTTTTTATCCCCCTTTTTCCTACATCTTGTGCCTTTCTTCTCCCCTTTTTTCCTACATAGTGTCCCTTTCTTCTCCTTTTTTCCTACATAGTGTCCCTTTCTTCTCCTTTTTTCCTACATAGTGTCCCTTTCTTCTCCTTTTTTCCTACTTAGTGTCCCTTTCTTCTCCCCCTTTTTCCTACATAGTGTCCCTTTCTTCTCCTTTTTTCCTACATAGTGTCTCTTTCTTCTCTTTTTTTCCTACATAATGTCCCTTTCTTCTCTTTTTTTCCTACACAGTGTCCCTTTCTTCTCTTTTTTTCCTACATAGTGTCCCTTTCTTCTCTTTTTTTCTACAGTGTCCCTTTCTTCTCCTATTTTCCTACATAGTGTCCCATTCTTCTCCTTTTTTCCTACATAGTGTCCTTTTCTTCTCTTTTTTTCCTACATAGTGTCCCTTTCTTCTCCTTTTTTCCTACATAATGTCCCTTTCTTCTCCCCCTTTTTCCTACATAGTGTCCCTTTCTTCTCCTTTTTTCCTACATAGTGTCCCTTTCTTCTCCTTTTTTCCTACATAGTGTCCCTTTCTTCTCCTTTTTTCCTACAGTGTCCCTTTTTTATCCCCCTTTTTCCTCCATACTGTGCCTTTCTTCTCCCCCTTTTTCCTACATAGTGTCCCTTTCTTCTCCTTTTTTCCTACATAGTGTCCCTTTCTTCTCCCCCTTTTTCCTACATAGTGTCCCTTTCTTCTCCTTTTTTCCTACATAGTGTCCCTTTCTTCTCCCCCTTTTTCCTCCATAGTGTGGCTCTCTTCTCCCCCTTTTACCTCCATAGTGTGCCTTTTTTTCACCCATTTTTCCTCTATAGTGTGCCTCTCTTCTCCCCCTTTTTTCTCCATAGTGTGCTTTTCTTCTCCCCCTTTTTCCTACATAGTGTCCCTTTGTTCTCCTTTTTTCCTACATAGTGTCCCTTTTTTTATCCCCCTTTTTCCTACATCTTGTGCCTTTCTTCTCCCCTTTTTTCCTACATAGTGTCCCTTTCTTCTCCTTTTTTCCTACATAGTGTCCCTTTCTTCTCCTTTTTTTCTACATAGTGTCCCTTTCTTCTCCTTTTTTCCTACATAGTGTCCCTTTCTTCTCCCCCTTTTTCCTACATAGTGTCCCTTTCTTCTCCCCCTTTTTCCTACATAGTGTCCCTTTCTTCTCCCCCTTTTTCCTACATAGTGTCCCTTTCTTCTCCCCCTTTTTCCTACATAGTGTCCCTTTCTTCTCCCCCTTTTTCCTACATAGTGCCTCTTTCTTCTCCTTTTTTCCTACATAGTGTCCTTTTCTTCTCTTTTTTTCCTACATAGTGTCCCTTTCTTCTCCTTTTTTCCTACATAATGTCCCTTTCTTCTCCCCCTTTTTCCTACATAGTGTCCCTTTCTTCTCCTTTTTTCCTACATAGTGTCCCTTTCTTCTCCTTTTTTCCTACATAGTGTCCCTTTCTTCTCCTTTTTTCCCACATAGTGTCCCTTTTTTATCCCCCTTTTTCCTCCATACTGTGCCTTTCTTCTCCCCCTTTTTCCTACATAGTGTCCCTTTCTTCTCCACCTTTTTCCTACATAGTGTCCCTTTCTTCTCCCCCTTTTTCCTACATAGTGTCCCTTTCTTCTCCTTTTTTCCTACATAGTGTCCCTTTCTTCTCCTTTTTTCCTACATAGTGTCCCTTTCTTCTCCCCCTTTTATCTACATAGTGTCCCTTTGTTCTCCTTTTTTCCTACATAGTGTCCCTTTCTTCTCCCCCTTTTTCCTACATAGTGTCCCTTTCTTCTCCTTTTTTCCTACATAGTGTCCCTTTCTTCTCCTTTTTTCCTACATAGTGTCCCTATCTTCTCCTTTTTTCCTACATAGTGTCCCTTTCTTCTCCTTTTTTCCTACACAGTGTCCCTTACTTCTCCCCCTTTTTCCTACATAGTGTCCCTTTCTTCTCCTTTTTTCCTACATAGTGTCCTTTTCTTCTCTTTTTTTCCTACATAGTGTCCGTTTCTTCTCCTTTTTTCCTACATAGTGTCCCTTTCTTCTCCTTTTTTCCTACATAGTGTCCCTTTCTTCTCCTTTTTTCCTACATAGTGTCCCTTTTTTATCCCCCTTTTTCCTCCATACTGTGCCTTTCTTCTCCCCTTTTTCCTACATAGTGTCCCTTTCTTCTCCTTTTTTCCTACATAATGTCCCTTTCTTCTCCCCCTTTTTCCTACATAGTGTCCCTTTCTTCTCCTTTTTTCCTACATAGTGTCCCTTTCTTCTCCTTTTTTCCTACATAGTGTCCCTTTCTTCTCCTTTTTTCCTACAGTGTCCCTTTTTTATCCCCCTTTTTCCTCCATACTGTGCCTTTCTTCTCCCCCTTTTTCCTACATAGTGTCCCTTTCTTCTCCTTTTTTCCTACATAGTGTCCCTTTCTTCTCCCCCTTTTTCCTACATAGTGTCCCTTTGTTCTCCTTTTTTCCTACATAGTGTCCCTTTCTTCTCCCCCTTTTTCCTCCATAGTGTGGCTCTCTTCTCCCCCTTTTACCTCCATAGTGTGCCTTTTTTTCACCCCTTTTTCCTCTATAGTGTGCCTCTCTTCTCCCCTTTTTTCTCCATAGTGTGCTTTTCTTCTCCCCCTTTTTCCTACATAGTGTCCCTTTGTTCTCCTTTTTTCCTACATAGTGTCCCTTTTTTTATCCCCCTTTTTCCTACATCTTGTGCCTTTCTTCTCCCCTTTTTTCCTACATAGTGTCCCTTTCTTCTCCTTTTTTCCTACATAGTGTCCCTTTCTTCTCCTTTTTTTCTACATAGTGTCCCTTTCTTCTCCTTTTTTCCTACATAGTGTCCCTTTCTTCTCCCCCTTTTTCCTACATAGTGTCCCTTTCTTCTCCCCCTTTTTCCTACATAGTGTCCCTTTCTTCTCCCCCTTTTTCCTACATAGTGTCCCTTTCTTCTCCTTTTTTCCTACATAGTGTCCCTTTCTTCTATTTTTTTCCTACATAGTGTCCCTTTCTTCTCCTTTTTTCCTACATAGTGTCCCTTTCTTCTCCTTTTTTCCTACATAGTGTCCCTTTCTTCTCCCCCTTTTTCCTACATAGTGTCCCTTTCTTCTCCTTTTTTCCTACATAGTGTCCCTTTCTTCTCTTTTTTTCCTACATAGTGTCCCTTTCTTCTCTTTTTTTCCTACACAGTGTCCCTTTCTTCTCTTTTTTTCCTACATAGTGTCCCTTTCTTCTCTTTTTTTCCTACATAGTGTCCCTTTCTTCTCTTTTTTTCTACAGTGTCCCTTTCTTCTCCTTTTTTCCTACATAGTGCCTCTTTCTTCTCCTTTTTTCCTACATAGTGTCCTTTTCTTCTCTTTTTTTCCTACATAGTGTCCCTTTCTTCTCCTTTTTTCCTACATAATGTCCCTTTCTTCTCCCCCTTTTTCCTACATAGTGTCCCTTTCTTCTCCTTTTTTCCTACATAGTGTCCCTTTCTTCTCCTTTTTTCCTACATAGTGTCCCTTTCTTCTCCTTTTTTCCCACATAGTGTCCCTTTTTTATCCCCCTTTTTCCTCCATACTGTGCCTTTCTTCTCCCCCTTTTTCCTACATAGTGTCCCTTTCTTCTCCACCTTTTTCCTACATAGTGTCCCTTTCTTCTCCCCCTTTTTCCTACATAGTGTCCCTTTCTTCTCCTTTTTTCCTACATAGTGTCCCTTTCTTCTCCTTTTTTCCTACATAGTGTCCCTTTCTTCTCCCCCTTTTATCTACATAGTGTCCCTTTGTTCTCCTTTTTTCCTACATAGTGTCCCTTTCTTCTCCCCCTTTTTCCTACATAGTGTCCCTTTCTTCTCCTTTTTTCCTACATAGTGTCCCTTTCTTCTCCTTTTTTCCTACATAGTGTCCCTATCTTCTCCTTTTTTCCTACATAGTGTCCCTTTCTTCTCCTTTTTTCCTACACAGTGTCCCTTACTTCTCCCCCTTTTTCCTACATAGTGTCCCTTTCTTCTCCTTTTTTCCTACATAGTGTCCTTTTCTTCTCTTTTTTTCCTACATAGTGTCCGTTTCTTCTCCTTTTTTCCTACATAGTGTCCCTTTCTTCTCCTTTTTTCCTACATAGTGTCCCTTTCTTCTCCTTTTTTCCTACATAGTGTCCCTTTTTTATCCCCCTTTTTCCTCCATACTGTGCCTTTCTTCTCCCCTTTTTCCTACATAGTGTCCCTTTCTTCTCCTTTTTTCCTACATAGTGTCCCTTTCTTCTCCCTTTTTCCTACATAGTGTCCCATTCTTCTCCTTTTTTCCTACATAGTGTCCCTTTCTTCTCCTTTTTTCCTACATAGTGTCCCTTTCTTCTCCTTTTTTACTACATTGTGTCCCTTTCTTCTCCTTTTTTCCTGCATAGTGTCCGTTTCTTCTCCCCCTTTTTCCTCCATAGTGTGGCTCTCTTCTCCCCCTTTTACCTCCATAGTGTGCCTTTTTTTCTCCCCCTTTTTCCTCCATAGTGTGCCTCTCTTCTCCCCCTTTTTCCTCCATAGTGTGCTTTTCTTCTCCCCCTTTTTCCTCCATAGTGTCCCTTTCTTCTCCCCCTTTTTCCTCCATACTGTGCCTTTCTTCTCCTTTTTTCCTACATAGTGTCCCTTACTTCTCCCCCTTTTTCCTACATAGTGTCCCTTTGTTCTCCTTTTTTCCTACATAGTGTCCCTTTTTTTTATCCCCCTTTTTCCTCCATCTTGTGCCTTTCTTCTCCCCTTTTTTCCTACATAGTGTCCCTTTCTTCTCCTTTTTTCCTACATAGTGTCCCTTTCTTCTCCTTTTTTCCTACATAGTGTCCCTTTCTTCTCCTTTTTTCCTACATAGTGTCCCTTTCTTCTCCCCCTTTTTCCTACATAGTGTCCCTTACTTCTCCCCCTTTTTCCTACATAGTGTCCCTTTCTTCTCCCCCTTTTTTATACATAGTGTCCCTTTCTTCTCCTTTTTTCCTACATAGTGTCCCTTTCTTCTCCTTTTTTCCTACATAGTGTCCCTTTCTTCTCCTTTTTTCCTACATAGTGTCCCTTTCTTCTCCCCCTTTTTCCTACATAGTGTCCCTTTCTTCTCCCCCTTTTTCCTACATAGTGTCCCTTTCTTCTCCTTTTTTCCTACATAGTGTCCCTTTCTTCTCCTTTTTTCCTATATAGTGTCCCTTACTTCTCCTTTTTTCCTACATAGTGTCCCTTTCTTCTCCTTTTTTCCTACATAGTGTCCCTTTCTTCTCCCCCTTTTTCCTACATAGTGTCCCTTTCTTCTCCCCCTTTTTCCTACATAGTATCCCTTTCTTCTCCTTTTTTCCTACATAGTGTCCCTTTCTTCTCCTTTTTTCCTACATAGTGTCCCTTTCTTCTTCTTTTTTCCTACATAGTGTCCTTTTCTTCTCTTTTTTTCCTACATAGTGTCCCTTTCTTTTCCTTTTTTCCTACATAGTGTCCCTTTCTTCTCCCCTTTTTCTTACATAGTGTCCCTTACTTCTCCCCCTTTTTCCTACATAGTGTCCCTTTCTTCTCCCCCTTTTTTATACATAGTGTCCCTTTCTTCTCCTTTTTTCCTACATAGTGTCCCTTTCTTCTCCTTTTTTCCTACATAATGTCCCTTTCTTCTCCCCCTTTTTCCTCCATACTGTGCCTTTCTTCTCCCCCTTTTTCCTACATAGTGTCCCTTTCTTCTCCTTTTTTTCCTACATAGTGTCCCTTTCTTCTCCTTTTTTCCTACATAGTGTCCCTTTCTTCTCCTTTTTTCCTACATAGTGTCCCTTTCTTCTCCCCCTTTTTCCTACATAGTGTCCCTTTCTTCTCCCCCTTTTTCCTACATAGTGTCCCTTTCTTCTCCTTTTTTCCTACATAGTGTCCCTTTCTTCTCCTTTTTTCCTACATAGTGTCCCTTTTTTTATCCCCCTTTTTCCTCCATACTGTGCCTTTCTTCTCCCTCTTTTTCCTACATAGTGTCCCTTTCTTCTCCTTTTTTCCTACATAGTGTCCCTTTCTTCTCCTTTTTTCCTACATAGTGTCCCTTTCTTCTCCTTTTTTCCTACATAGTGTCCCTTTCTTCTCTTTTTTTCCTACATAGTGTCCCTTTCTTCTCTTTTTTTCCTACACAGTGTCCCTTTCTTCTCTTTTTTTCCTACATAGTCTCCCTTTCTTCTCTTTTTTTCTACAGTGTCCCTTTCTTCTCCTTTTTTCCTACATAGTGTCCCTTTCTTCTCCTTTTTTCCTACATAGTGTCCCTTTCTTCTCTTTTTTTCCTACATAGTGTCCCTTTCTTCTCCTTTTTTCCTACATAATGTCCTTTTCTTCTCCCCCTTTTTCCTACATAGTGTCCCTTTCTTCTCCTTTTTTCCTACATAGTGTCCCTTTCTTCTCCTTTTTTCCTACATAGTGTCCCTTTCTTCTCCTTTTTTCCTACATAGTGTCCCTTTTTTATCCCCCTTTTTCCTCCATACTGTGCCTTTCTTCTCCCCCTTTTATCTACATAGTGTCCCTTTGTTCTCCTTTTTTCCTACATAGTGTCCCTTTCTTCTCCCCCTTTTTCCTCCATAGTGTGGCTCTCTTCTCCCCCTTTTACATCCATAGTGTGCCTTTTTTTCTCCCCCTTTTTCCTCTATAGTGTCCCTCTCTTCTCCCCCTTTTTTCTCCATAGTGTGCTTTTCTTCTCCCCCTTTTTCCTACATAGTGTCCCTTTGTTCTCCTTTTTTCCTACATAGTGTCTCTTTTTTTTATCCCCCTTTTTCCTACATCTTGTGCCTTTCTTCTCCCCTTTTTTCCTACATAGTGTCCCTTTCTTCTCCTTTTTTCCTACATAGTGTCCCTTTCTTCTCCCCCTTTTTTCTACATAGTGTCCCTTTCTTCTCCTTTTTTCCTACATAGTGTCCCTTTCTTCTCCCCCTTTTTCCTACATAGTGTCCCTTTCTTCTCCCCCTTTTTCCTACATAGTGTCCCTTTCTTCTCCCCCTTTTTCCTACATAGTGTCCCTTTCTTCTCCTTTTTTCCTACATAGTGTCCCTTTCCTTCTCTTTTTTTCCTACATAGTGTCCCTTTCTTTTCCTTTTTTCCTACATAGTGTCCCTTACTTCTCCCCATTTTTCCTACATAGTGTCCCTTTCTTCTCCTTTTTTCCTACATAGTGTCCCTTTCTTCTCCTTTTTTCCTACATAGTGTCCCTTTTTTTATCCCCCTTTTTCCTCCATACTGTGCCTTTCTTCTCCCTCTTTTTCCTACATAGTGTCCCTTTCTTCTCCTTTTTTCCTACATAGTGTCCCTTTCTTCTCCTTTTTTCCTACATAGTGTCCCTTTCTTCTCCTTTTTTCCTACATAGTGTCCCTTTCTTCTCCTTTCTTCCTACATAGTGTCCCTTTCTTCTCCCCCTTTTTCCTCCATAGTGTGGCTCTCTTCTCCCCCTTTTACCTCCATAGTGTGCCTTTTTTTCTCCCCCTTTTTCCTCCATAGTGTGCCTCTCTTCTCCCCCTTTTTCCTCCATAGTGTGCTTTTCTTCTCCCCCTTTTTCCTCCATAGTGTCCCTTTCTTCTCCCCCTTTTTCCTCCATACTGTGCCTTTCTTCTCCTTTTTTCCTACATAGTGTCCCTTACTTCTCCCCCTTTTTCCTACATAGTGTCCCTTTGTTCTCCTTTTTTCCTACATAGTGTCCCTTTTTTTTATCCCCCTTTTTCCTCCATCTTGTGCCTTTCTTCTCCCCTTTTTTCCTACATAGTGTCCCTTTCTTCTCCTTTTTTCCTACATAGTGTCCCTTTCTTCTCCTTTTTTCCTACATAGTGTCCCTTTCTTCTCCTTTTTTCCTACATAGTGTCCCTTTCTTCTCCCCCTTTTTCCTACATAGTGTCCCTTACTTCTCCCCCTTTTTCCTACATAGTGTCCCTTTCTTCTCCCCCTTTTTTATACATAGTGTCCCTTTCTTCTCCTTTTTTCCTACATAGTGTCCCTTTCTTCTCCTTTTTTCCTACATAGTGTCCCTTTCTTCTCCTTTTTTCCTACATAGTGTCCCTTTCTTCTCCCCCTTCTTCCTCCATACTGTGCCTTTCTTCTCCCCCTTTTTCCTACATAGTATCCCTTTCTTTTCCTTTTTTCCTACATAGTGTCCCTTTCTTCTCCTTTTTTCCTATATAGTGTCCCTTACTTCTCCTTTTTTCCTACATAGTGTCCCTTTCTTCTCCTTTTTTCCTACATAGTGTCCCTTTCTTCTCCCCCTTTTTCCTACATAGTGTCCCTTTCTTCTCCTTTTTTCCTACATAGTGTCCCTTTCTTCTCCTTTTTTCCTACATAGTGTCCCTTTCTTCTCCTTTTTTCCTACATAGTGTCCCTTTCTTCTCCTTTTTTCCTACATAGTGTCCCTTTCTTCTCCTTTTTTCCTACATAGTGTCCCTTTTTTATCCCCCTTTTTCCTCCATACTGTGCCTTTCTTCTCCCCTTTTTCCTACATAGTGTCCCTTTCTTCTCCTTTTTTCCTACATAGTGTCCCTTTCTTCTCCTTTTTTCCTACATAGTGTCCCTTTCTTCTCCTTTTTTACTACATAGTGTCCCTTTCTTCTCCTTTTTTCCTACATAGTGTCCCTTTCTTCTCCCCCTTTTTCCTCCATAGTGTGGCTCTCTTCTCCCCCTTTTACCTCCATAGTGTGCCTTTTTTTCTCCCCCTTTTTCCTCCATAGTGTGCCTCTCTTCTCCCCCTTTTTCCTCCATAGTGTGCTTTTCTTCTCCCCCTTTTTCCTCCATAGTGTCCCTTTCTTCTCCCCCTTTTTCCTCCATACTGTGCCTTTCTTCTCCTTTTTTCCTACATAGTGTCCCTTACTTCTCCCCCTTTTTCCTACACAGTGTCCCTTTGTTCTCCTTTTTTCCTACATAGTGTCCCTTTTTTTTATCCCCCTTTTTCCTCCATCTTGTGCCTTTCTTCTCCCCTTTTTTCCTACATAGTGTCTCTTTCTTCTCCTTTTTTCCTACATAGTGTCCCTTTCTTCTCCTTTTTTCCTACATAGTGTCCCTTTCTTCTCCTTTTTTCCTACATAGTGTCCCTTTCTTCTCCCCCTTTTTCCTACATAGTGTCCCTTACTTCTCCCCCTTTTTCCTACATAGTGTCCCTTTCTTCTCCCCCTTTTTTATACATAGTGTCCCTTTTTTCTCCTTTTTTCCTACATAGTGTCCCTTTCTTCTCCTTTTTTCCTACATAGTGTCCCTTTCTTCTCCTTTTTTCCTACATAGTGTCCCTTTCTTCTCCCCCTTTTTCCTCCATACTGTGCCTTTCTTCTCCCCCTTTTTCCTACATAGTGTCCCTTTCTTTTCCTTTTTTCCTACATAGTGTCCCTTTCTTCTCCTTTTTTCCTATATAGTGTCCCTTACTTCTCCTTTTTTCCTACATAGTGTCCCTTTCTTCTCCTTTTTTCCTACATAGTGTCCCTTTCTTCTCCCCCTTTTTCCTACATAGTGTCCCTTTCTTCTCCCCCTTTTTCCTACATAGTGTCCCTTTCTTCTCCTTTTTTCCTACATAGTGTCCCTTTCTTCTCCTTTTTTCCTACATAGTGTCCCTTTCTTCTCCTTTTTTCCTACATAGTGTCCTTTTCTTCTCTTTTTTTCCTACATAGTGTCCCTTTCTTTTCCTTTTTTCCTACATAGTGTCCCTTTCTTCTCCCCCTTTTTCCTACATAGTGTCCCTTACTTCTCCCCCTTTTTCCTACATAGTGTCCCTTTCTTCTCCCCCTTTTTTATACATAGTGTCCTTTTCTTCTCCTTTTTTCCTACATAGTGTCCCTTTTTTCTCCTTTTTTCCTACATAGTGTCCCTTTCTTCTCCCCCTTTTTCCTCCATACTGTGCCTTTCTTCTCCCCCTTTTTCCTACATAGTGTCCCTTTCTTCTCCTTTTTTTCCTACATAGTGTCCCTTTCTTCTCCTTTTTTCCTACATAGTGTCCCTTTCTTCTCCTTTTTTCCTACATAGTGTCCCTTTCTTCTCCCCCTTTTTCCTACATAGTGTCCCTTTCTTCTCCCCCTTTTTCCTACATAGTGTCCCTTTCTTCTCCTTTTTTCCTACATAGTGTCCCTTTCTTCTCCTTTTTTCCTACATAGTGTCCCTTTTTTTATCCCCCTTTTTCCTCCATACTGTGCCTTTCTTCTCCCTCTTTTTCCTACATAGTGTCCCTTTCTTCTCCTTTTTTCCTACATAGTGTCCCTTTCTTCTCCTTTTTTCCTACATACTGTCCCTTTCTTCTCTTTTTTTCCTACATAGTGTCCCTTTCTTCTCTTTTTTTCCTACACAGTGTCCCTTTCTTCTCTTTTTTTCCTACATAGTCTCCCTTTCTTCTCTTTTTTTCTACAGTGTCCCTTTCTTCTCCTTTTTTTCTACATAGTGTCCCTTTCTTCTCCTTTTTTCCTACATAGTGTCCCTTTCTTCTCTTTTTTTCCTACATAGTGTCCCTTTCTTCTCCTTTTTTCCTACATAATGTCCTTTTCTTCTCCCCCTTTTTCCTACATAGTGTCCCTTTCTTCTCCTTTTTTCCTACATAGTGTCCCTTTCTTCTCCTTTTTTCCTACATAGTGTCCCTTTCTTCTCCTTTTTTCCTACATAGTGTCCCTTTTTTATCCCCCTTTTTCCTCCATACTGTGCCTTTCTTCTCCCCCTTTTATCTACATAGTGTCCCTTTGTTCTCCTTTTTTCCTACATAGTGTCCCTTTCTTCTCCCCCTTTTTCCTCCATAGTGTGGCTCTCTTCTCCCCCTTTTACATCCATAGTGTGCCTTTTTTTCTCCCCCTTTTTCCTCTATAGTGTCCCTCTCTTCTCCCCCTTTTTTCTCCATAGTGTGCTTTTCTTCTCCCCCTTTTTCCTACATAGTGTCCCTTTCTTCTCCTTTTTTCCTACATAGTGTCCCTTTCTTCTCCTTTTTTCCTACATAGTGTCCCTTTTTTATCCCCCTTTTTCCTCCATACTGTGCCTTTCTTCTCCCCTTTTTCCTACATAGTGTCCCTTTCTTCTCCTTTTTTCCTACATAGTGTCCCTTTCTTCTCCTTTTTTCCTACATAGTGTCCCTTTCTTCTCCTTTTTTACTACATAGTGTCCCTTTCTTCTCCTTTTTTCCTACATAGTGTCCCTTTCTTCTCCCCCTTTTTCCTCCATAGTGTGGCTCTCTTCTCCCCCTTTTACCTCCATAGTGTGCCTTTTTTTCTCCCCCTTTTTCCTCCATAGTGTGCCTCTCTTCTCCCCCTTTTTCCTCCATAGTGTGCTTTTCTTCTCCCCCTTTTTCCTCCATAGTGTCCCTTTCTTCTCCCCCTTTTTCCTCCATACTGTGCCTTTCTTCTCCTTTTTTCCTACATAGTGTCCCTTACTTCTCCCCCTTTTTCCTACATAGTGTCCCTTTGTTCTCCTTTTTTCCTACATAGTGTCCCTTTTTTTTATCCCCCTTTTTCCTCCATCTTGTGCCTTTCTTCTCCCCTTTTTTCCTACATAGTGTCTCTTTCTTCTCCTTTTTTCCTACATAGTGTCCCTTTCTTCTCCTTTTTTCCTACATAGTGTCCCTTTCTTCTCCTTTTTTCCTACATAGTGTCCCTTTCTTCTCCCCCTTTTTCCTACATAGTGTCCCTTACTTCTCCCCCTTTTTCCTACATAGTGTCCCTTTCTTCTCCCCCTTTTTTATACATAGTGTCCCTTTTTTCTCCTTTTTTCCTACATAGTGTCCCTTTCTTCTCCTTTTTTCCTACATAGTGTCCCTTTCTTCTCCTTTTTTCCTACATAGTGTCCCTTTCTTCTCCCCCTTTTTCCTCCATACTGTGCCTTTCTTCTCCCCCTTTTTCCTACATAGTGTCCCTTTCTTTTCCTTTTTTCCTACATAGTGTCCCTTTCTTCTCCTTTTTTCCTATATAGTGTCCCTTACTTCTCCTTTTTTCCTACATAGTGTCCCTTTCTTCTCCTTTTTTCCTACATAGTGTCCCTTTCTTCTCCCCCTTTTTCCTACATAGTGTCCCTTTCTTCTCCCCCTTTTTCCTACATAGTGTCCCTTTCTTCTCCTTTTTTCCTACATAGTGTCCCTTTCTTCTCCTTTTTTCCTACATAGTGTCCCTTTCTTCTCCTTTTTTCCTACATAGTGTCCTTTTCTTCTCTTTTTTTCCTACATAGTGTCCCTTTCTTTTCCTTTTTTCCTACATAGTGTCCCTTTCTTCTCCCCCTTTTTCCTACATAGTGTCCCTTACTTCTCCCCCTTTTTCCTACATAGTGTCCCTTTCTTCTCCCCCTTTTTTATACATAGTGTCCTTTTCTTCTCCTTTTTTCCTACATAGTGTCCCTTTTTTCTCCTTTTTTCCTACATAGTGTCCCTTTCTTCTCCCCCTTTTTCTATATACTGTGCCTTTCTTCTCCCCCTTTTTCCTACATAGTGTCCCTTTCTTCTCCTTTTTTTCCTACATAGTGTCCCTTTCTTCTCCTTTTTTCCTACATAGTGTCCCTTTCTTCTCCTTTTTTCCTACATAGTGTCCCTTTCTTCTCCCCCTTTTTCCTACATAGTGTCCCTTTCTTCTCCCCCTTTTTCCTACATAGTGTCCCTTTCTTCTCCTTTTTTCCTACATAGTGTCCCTTTCTTCTCCTTTTTTCCTACATAGTGTCCCTTTTTTTATCCCCCTTTTTCCTCCATACTGTGCCTTTCTTCTCCCTCTTTTTCCTACATAGTGTCCCTTTCTTCTCCTTTTTTCCTACATAGTGTCCCTTTCTTCTCCTTTTTTCCTACATACTGTCCCTTTCTTCTCTTTTTTTCCTACATAGTGTCCCTTTCTTCTCTTTTTTTCCTACACAGTGTCCCTTTCTTCTCTTTTTTTCCTACATAGTCTCCCTTTCTTCTCTTTTTTTCTACAGTGTCCCTTTCTTCTCCTTTTTTTCTACATAGTGTCCCTTTCTTCTCCTTTTTTCCTACATAGTGTCCCTTTCTTCTCTTTTTTTCCTACATAGTGTCCCTTTCTTCTCCTTTTTTCCTACATAATGTCCTTTTCTTCTCCCCCTTTTTCCTACATAGTGTCCCTTTCTTCTCCTTTTTTCCTACATAGTGTCCCTTTCTTCTCCTTTTTTCCTACATAGTGTCCCTTTCTTCTCCTTTTTTCCTACATAGTGTCCCTTTTTTATCCCCCTTTTTCCTCCATACTGTGCCTTTCTTCTCCCCCTTTTATCTACATAGTGTCCCTTTGTTCTCCTTTTTTCCTACATAGTGTCCCTTTCTTCTCCCCCTTTTTCCTCCATAGTGTGGCTCTCTTCTCCCCCTTTTACATCCATAGTGTGCCTTTTTTTCTCCCCCTTTTTCCTCTATAGTGTCCCTCTCTTCTCCCCCTTTTTTCTCCATAGTGTGCTTTTCTTCTCCCCCTTTTTCCTACATAGTGTCCCTTTGTTCTCCTTTTTTCCTACATAGTGTCCCTTTTTTTATCCCCCTTTTTCCTACATCTTGTGCCTTTCTTCTCCCCTTTTTTCCTACATAGTGTCCCTTTCTTCTCCTTTTTTCCTACATAGTGTCCATTTCTTCTCCCCCTTTTTTCTACATAGTGTCCCTTTCTTCTCCTTTTTTCCTACATAGTGTCCCTTTCTTCTCCCCCTTTTTCCTACATAGTGTCTCTTTCTTCTCCCCCTTTTTCCTACATAGTGTCCCTTTCTTCTCCCCCTTTTTCCTACATAGTGTCCCTTACTTCTCCTTTTTTCCTACATAGTGTCCCTTTCTTCTCCTTTTTTCCTACATAGTGTCCCTTTCTTCTCCTTTTTTCCTACATAGTGTCCCTTTCTTCTCCTTTTTTCCTACACAGTGTCCCTTACTTCTCCCCCTTTTTCCTACATAGTGTCCCTTTCTTCTCCTTTTTTCCTACATAGTGTCCTTTTCTTCTCTTTTTTTCCTACATAGTGTCCCTTTCTTCTCCTTTTTTCCTACATAGTGTCCCTTTCTTCTCCTTTTTTCCTACATAGTGTCCCTTTCTTCTCCTTTTTTCCTACATAGTGTCCCTTTTTTATCCCCCTTTTTCCTCCATACTGTGCCTTTCTTCTCCCCTTTTTCCTACATAGTGTCCCTTTCTTCTCCTTTTTTCCTACATAGTGTCCCTTTCTTCTCCTTTTTTCCTACATAGTGTCCCTTTCTTCTCCTTTTTTACTACATAGTGTCCCTTTCTTCTCCTTTTTTCCTACATAGTGTCCCTTTCTTCTCCCCCTTTTTCCTCCATAGTGTGGCTTTCTTCTCCCCCTTTTACCTCCATAGTGTGCCTTTTTTTCTCCCCCTTTTTCCTCCATAGTGTGCCTCTCTTCTCCCCCTTTTTCCTCCATAGTGTACTTTTCTTCTCCCCCTTTTTCCTCCATAGTGTCCCTTTCTTCTCCCCCTTTTTCCTCCATTCTGTGCCTTTCTTCTCCTTTTTTCCTACATAGTGTCCCTTACTTCTCCCCCTTTTTCCTACATAGTGTCCCTTTGTTCTCCTTTTTTCCTACATAGTGTCCCTTTTTTTTATCCCCCTTTTTCCTCCATCTTGTGCCTTTCTTCTCCCCCTTTTTCCTACATAGTGTCCCTTTCTTCTCCTTTTTTCCTACATAGTGTCCCTTTCTTCTCCTTTTTTCCTACATAGTGTCCCTTACTTCTCCCCCTTTTTCCTACATAGTGTCCCTTTCTTCTCCCCTTTTTTTATACATAGTGTCCCTTTCTTCTCCTTTTTTCCTACATAGTGTCCCTTTCTTCTCCTTTTTTCCTACATAGTGTCCCTTTCTTCTCCTTTTTTCCTACATAGTGTCCCTTTCTTCTCCCCCTTTTTCCTCCATACTGTGCCTTTCTTCTCCCCCTTTTTCCTACATAGTGTCCCTTTCTTCTCCTTTTTTCCTACATAGTGTCCCTTTCTTCTCCTTTTTTCCTATATAGTGTCCCTTACTTCTCCTTTTTTCCTACATAGTGTCCCTTTCTTCTCCTTTTTTCCTACATAGTGTCCCTTTCTTCTCCCCCTTTTTCCTACATAGTGTCCCTTTCTTCTCCCCCTTTTTCCTACATAGTGTCCCTTTCTTCTCCTTTTTTCCTACATAGTGTCCCTTTCTTCTCCTTTTTTCCTACATAGTGTCCCTTTCTTCTCCTTTTTTCCTACATAGTGTCCTTTTCTTCTCTTTTTTTCCTACATAGTGTCCCTTTCTTTTCCTTTTTTCCTACATAGTGTCCCTTTCTTCTCCCCCTTTTTCCTACATAGTGTCCCTTACTTCTCCCCCTTTTTCCTACATAGTGTCCCTTTCTTCTCCCCCTTTTTTATACATAGTGTCCCTTTCTTCTCCTTTTTTCCTACATAGTGTCCCTTTCTTCTCCTTTTTTCCTACATAGTGTCCCTTTCTTCTCCCCCTTTTTCCTCCATACTGTGCCTTTCTTCTCCCCCTTTTTCCTACATAGTGTCCCTTTCTTCTCCTTTTTTTCCTACATAGTGTCCCTTTCTTCTCCTTTTTTCCTACATAGTGTCCCTTTCTTCTCCTTTTTTCCTACATAGTGTCCCTTTCTTCTCCCCCTTTTTCCTACATAGTGTCCCTTTCTTCTCCCCCTTTTTCCTACATAGTGTCCCTTTCTTCTCCTTTTTTCCTACATAGTGTCCCTTTCTTCTCCTTTTTTCCTACATAGTGTCCTTTTCTTCTCTTTTTTTCCTATATAGTGTCCCTTTCTTTTCCTTTTTTCCTACATAGTGTCCCTTTCTTCTCCCCCTTTTTCCTACATAGTGTCCCTTTCTTCTCCTTTTTTCCTACATAGTGTCCCTTTCTTCTCCTTTTTTCCTACATAGTGTCCCTTTTTTTATCCCCCTTTTTCCTCCATACTGTGCCTTTCTTCTCCCTATTTTTCCTACATAGTGTCCCTTTCTTCTCCTTTTTTCCTACATAGTGTCCCTTTCTTCTCCTTTTTTCCTACATAGTGTCCCTGTCTTCTCCTTTTTTCCTACATAGTGTCCCTTTCTTCTCCTTTTTTCCTACATAGTGTCCCTTTCTTCTCTTTTTTTCCTACATAGTGTCCCTTTCTTCTCTTTTTTTCCTACACAGTGTCCCTTTCTTCTCTTTTTTTCCTACATAGTCTCCCTTTCTTCTCTTTTTTTCTACAGTGTCCCTTTCTTCTCCTTTTTTCCTACATAGTGTCCCTTTCTTCTCCTTTTTTCCTACATAGTGTCCCTTTCTTCTCCCCCTTTTTCCTACATAGTGTCCCTTTGTTCTCCTTTTTTCCTACATAGTGTCCCTTTCTTCTCCCCCTTTTTCCTCCATAGTGTGCCTCTCTTCTCCCCCTTTTTTCTCCATAGTGTGCTTTTCTTCTCCCCCTTTTTGCTACATAGTGTCCCTTTGTTCTCCTTTTTTCCTACATAGTGTCCCTTTTTTTATCCCCCTTTTTCCTACATCTTGTGCCTTTCTTCTACCCTTTTTTCCTACATAGTGTCCCTTTCTTCTCCTTTTTTCCTACATAGTGTCCCTTTCTTCTCCTTTTTTTCTACATAGTGTCCCTTTCTTCTCCTTTTTTCCTACATGGTGTCCCTTTCTTCTCCCCCTTTTTTCTACATAGTGTCCCTTTCTTCTCCCCCTTTTTCCTACATAGTGTCCCTTTCTTCTCCCCCTTTTTCCTAGATAGTGTCCCTTTCTTCTCCTTTTTTCCTACATAGTGTCCCTTTCTTCTCCTTTTTTCCTACATAGTGTCCCTTTCTTCTCCCCCTTTTTCCTACATAGTGTCCCTTTCTTCTCCCCCTTTTTCCTACATAGTGTCCCTTTCTTCTCCCCCTTTTTCCTACATAGTGTCCCTTTCTTCTCCTTTTTTCCTACATAGTGTCCCTTTCTTCTTATTTTTTCCTACATAGTGTCCCTTTTTTTTGTCCCCCTTTTTCCTCCATACTGTGCCTTTCTTCTCCCTCTTTTTCCTACATAGTGTCCCTTATTTCTCCTTTTTTCCTACATAGTGTCCCTTTCTTCTTATAGTGTCCCTTTCTTCTCCCCCTTTTTCCTACATAGTGTCCCTTTCTTCTCCCCCTTTTTCCTACATAGTGTCCCTTTCTTCTTCCCCTTTTTCCTACATAGTGTCCCTTTCTTCTCCCCCTTTTTCCTACATAGTGTCCCTTTCTTCTCCTTTTTTCCTACATAGTGTCCCTTTCTTCTCCTTTTTTCCTACATAGTGTCCCTTTCTTCTCCTTTTTTCCTACACAGTGTCCCCTTACTTCTCCCCCTTTTTCCTACATAGTGTCCCTTTCTTCTCCTTTTTTCCTACATAGTGTCCCTTTCTTCTCCTTTTTTCCTACATAGTGTCCCTTTCTTCTCCTTTTTTCCTACATAGTGTCCTTTTCTTCTCTTTTTTTCCTACATAGTGTCCTTTCTTTTCCTTTTTTCCTACATAGTGTCCCTTTCTTCTCCCCTTTTTTCCTACATAGTGTCCCTTTCTTCTCCCCCTTTTTTATACATAGTGTCCCTTTCTTCTCCTTTTTTCCTACACAGTGTCCCTTTCTTCTCCTTTTTTCCTACATAGTGTCCCTTTTTTCTCCTCCTTTTTCCTCCATACTGTGCCTTTCTTCTCCCCCTTTTTCCTACATAGTGTCCCTTTCTTCTCTTTTTTCCTACATAGTGTCCCTTTCTTCTCCTTTTTTCCTACATAGTGTCCCTTTCTTCTCCCCCTTTTTCCTACATAGTGTCCCTTTCTTCTCCTTTTTTCCTACATAGTGTCCTTTTCTTCTCTTTTTTTCCTACATAGTGTCCCTTCTTTTCCTTTTTTCCTACATAGTGTCCCTTTCTTCTCCCCCTTTTTCCTACATAGTGTCCCTTTCTTCTCCTTTTTTCCTACATAGTGTCCCTTTCTTCTCCTTTTTTCCTACATAGTGTCCCTTTCTTCTCCCCCTTTTTCCTCCATAGTGTGGCTTTCTTCTCCCCCTTTTACCTCCATAGTGTGCCTTTTTTTCTCCCCCTTTTTCCTCCATAGTGTGCCTCTCTTCTCCCCCTTTTTCCTCCATAGTGTACTTTTCTTCTCCCCCTTTTTCCTCCATAGTGTCCCTTTCTTCTCCCCCTTTTTCCTCCATTCTGTGCCTTTCTTCTCCTTTTTTCCTACATAGTGTCCCTTACTTCTCCCCCTTTTTCCTACATAGTGTCCCTTTGTTCTCCTTTTTTCCTACATAGTGTCCCTTTTTTTTATCCCCCTTTTTCCTCCATCTTGTGCCTTTCTTCTCCCCCTTTTTCCTACATAGTGTCCCTTTCTTCTCCTTTTTTCCTACATAGTGTCCCTTTCTTCTCCTTTTTTCCTACATAGTGTCCCTTACTTCTCCCCCTTTTTCCTACATAGTGTCCCTTTCTTCTCCCCTTTTTTTATACATAGTGTCCCTTTCTTCTCCTTTTTTCCTACATAGTGTCCCCTTTCTTCTCCTTTTTTCCTACATAGTGTCCCTTTCTTCTCCTTTTTTCCTACATAGTGTCCCTTTTCTTCTCCCCCTTTTTCCTCCATACTGTGCCTTTCTTCTCCCCCTTTTTCCTACATAGTGTCCCTTTCTTCTCCTTTTTTCCTACATAGTGTCCCTTTCTTCTCCTTTTTTCCTATATAGTGTCCCTTACTTCTCCTTTTTTCCTACATAGTGTCCCTTTCTTCTCCTTTTTTCCTACATAGTGTCCCTTTCTTCTCCCCCTTTTTCCTACATAGTGTCCCTTTCTTCTCCCCTTTTTCCTACATAGTGGTCCCTTTCTTCTCCTTTTTTCCTACATAGTGTCCCTTTCTTCTCCTTTTTTCCTACATAGTGTCCCTTTCTTCTCCTTTTTTCCTACATAGTGTCCTTTTCTTCTCTTTTTTTCCTACATAGTGTCCCTTTCTTTTCCTTTTTTCCCTACATAGTGTCCCTTTCTTCTCCCCCTTTTTCCTACATAGTGTCCCTTACTTCTCCCCCTTTTTCCTACATAGTGTCCCTTTCTTCTCCCCCTTTTTTATACATAGTGTCCCTTTCTTCTCCTTTTTTCCTACATAGTGTCCCTTTCTTCTCCTTTTTTCCTACATAGTGTCCCTTTCTTCTCCCCCTTTTTCCTCCATACTGTGCCTTTCTTCTCCCCCTTTTTCCTACATAGTGTCCCTTTCTTCTCCTTTTTTTCCTACATAGTGTCCCTTTCTTCTCCTTTTTTCCTACATAGTGTCCCTTTCTTCTCCTTTTTTCCTACATAGTGTCCCTTTCTTCTCCCCCTTTTTCCTACATAGTGTCCCTTTCTTCTCCCCCTTTTTCCTACATAGTGTCCCTTTCTTCTCCTTTTTTCCTACATAGTGTCCCTTTCTTCTCCTTTTTTCCTACATAGTGTCCTTTTCTTCTCTTTTTTTCCTATATAGTGTCCCTTTCTTTTCCTTTTTTTCCTACATAGTGTCCCCTTTCTTCTCCCCCTTTTTCCTACATAGTGTCCCTTTCTTCTCCTTTTTTCCTACATAGTGTCCCTTTCTTCTCCTTTTTTCCTACATAGTGTCCCTTTTTTTATCCCCCTTTTTCCTCCATACTGTGCCTTTCTTCTCCCTATTTTTCCTACATAGTGTCCCCTTTCTTCTCCTTTTTTCCTACATAGTGTCCCTTTCTTCTCCTTTTTTCCTACATAGTGTCCCTGTCTTCTCCTTTTTTCCTACATAGTGTCCCTTTCTTCTCCTTTTTTCCTACATAGTGTCCCTTTCTTCTCTTTTTTTCCTACATAGTGTCCCTTTCTTCTCTTTTTTTCCTACACAGTGTCCCTTTCTTCTCTTTTTTTCCTACATAGTCTCCCTTTCTTCTCTTTTTTTCTACAGTGTCCCTTTCTTCTCCTTTTTTCCTACATAGTGTCCCTTTCTTCTCCTTTTTTCCTACATAGTGTCCCTTTCTTCTCCCCCTTTTTCCTACATAGTGTCCCTTTGTTCTCCTTTTTTCCTACATAGTGTCCCTTTCTTCTCCCCCCTTTTTCCTCCATAGTGTGCCTCTCTTCTCCCCCTTTTTTCTCCATAGTGTGCTTTTCTTCTCCCCCTTTTTCCTACATAGTGTCCCTTTGTTCTCCTTTTTTCCTACATAGTGTCCCCTTTTTTTATCCCCCTTTTTCCTACATCTTGTGCCTTTCTTCTACCCTTTTTTCCTACATAGTGTCCCTTTCTTCTCCTTTTTTCCTACATAGTGTCCCTTTCTTCTCCTTTTTTTCTACATAGTGTCCCTTTCTTCTCCTTTTTTCCTACATGGTGTCCCTTTCTTCTCCCCCCTTTTTTCTACATAGTGTCCCTTTCTTCTCCCCCTTTTTCCTACATAGTGTCCCTTTCTTCTCCCCCTTTTTCCTACATAGTGTCCCTTTCTTCTCCTTTTTTCCTACATAGTGTCCCTTTCTTCTCCTTTTTTCCTACATAGTGTCCCTTTCTTCTCCCCCTTTTTCCTACATAGTGTCCCTTTCTTCTCCCCCTTTTTCCTACATAGTGTCCCTTTCTTCTCCCCCTTTTTCCTACATAGTGTCCCTTTCTTCTCCTTTTTTCCTACATAGTGTCCCTTTCTTCTTATTTTTTCCTACATAGTGTCCCTTTTTTTTGTCCCCCTTTTTCCTCCATACTGTGCCTTTCTTCTCCCTCTTTTTCCTACATAGTGTCCCTTATTTCTCCTTTTTTCCTACATAGTGTCCCTTTCTTCTCCTTTTTTCCTACATAGTGTCCCTTTCTTCTCCCCCTTTTTCCTACATAGTGTCCCTTTCTTCTCCCCCCTTTTTCCTACATAGTGTCCCTTTCTTCTTCCCCTTTTTCCTACATAGTGTCCCTTTCTTCTCCCCCTTTTTCCTACATAGTGTCCCTTTCTTCTCCCTTTTTTCCTACATAGTGTCCCTTTCTTCTCCTTTTTTCCTACATAGTGTCCCTTTCTTCTCCTTTTTTCCTACACAGTGTCCCTTACTTCTCCCCCTTTTTCCTACATAGTGTCCCTTTCTTCTCCTTTTTTCCTACATAGTGTCCCTTTCTTCTCCTTTTTTCCTACATAGTGTCCCTTTCTTCTCCCCCTTTTTCCTACATAGTGTCCCTTTCTTCTCCTTTTTTCCTACATAGTGTCCCTTTCTTCTCCTTTTTTCCTACATAGTGTCCCTTTCTTCTCCTTTTTTCCTACATAGTGTCCTTTTCTTCTCTTTTTTCCTACATAGTGTCCCCTTTCTTTTCCTTTTTTCCTACATAGTGTCCCTTTCTTCTCCCCTTTTTTCCTACATAGTGTCCCTTTCTTCTCCCCCTTTTTTATACATAGTGTCCCTTTCTTCTCCTTTTTTCCTACACAGTGTCCCTTTCTTCTCCTTTTTTCCCTACATAGTGTCCCTTTTTTCTCCTCCTTTTTCCTCCATACTGTGCCTTTCTTCTCCCCCTTTTTCCTACATAGTGTCCCTTTCTTCTCTTTTTTCCTACATAGTGTCCCTTTCTTCTCCTTTTTTCCTACATAGTGTCCCTTTCTTCTCCCCCTTTTTCCTACATAGTGTCCCTTTCTTCTCCTTTTTTCCTACATAGTGTCCTTTTCTTCTCTTTTTTTCCTACATAGTGTCCCTTTCTTTTCCTTTTTTCCTACATAGTGTCCCTTTCTTCTCCCCCTTTTTCCTACATAGTGTCCCTTTCTTCTCCTTTTTTCCTACATAGTGTCCCTTTCTTCTCCTTTTTTCCTACATAGTGTCCCTTTTTTATCCCCCTTTTTCCTCCATACTGTGCCTTTCTTCTCCCTCTTTTTCCTACATAGTGTCCCTTTCTTCTCCTTTTTTCCTACATAGTGTCCCCTTTCTTCTCCTTTTTTCTACATAGTGTCCCTTTCTTCTCCTTTTTTCCTACATAGTGTCCCTTTCTTCTCCTTTTTTCCTACATAGTGTCCCTTTTCTTCTCTTTTTTTTCCTACATAGTGTCCCTTTCTTCTCCTTTTTTCCTACATAGTGTGCCTTTCTTCTCCTTTTTTCCTAAATAGTGTCCCTTTCTTCTCCCCCTTTTTCCTACATAGTGTCCCTTTTTATCCCCCTTTTACCTCCATACTGTGCCTTTCTTCTCCCCCTTTTTCCTACATAGTGTCCCTTTCTTCTCCACCTTTTTCCTACATAGTGTCCCTTTCTTCTCCCCCTTTTTCCTACATAGTGTCCCTTTCTTCTCCTTTTTTCCTACATAGTGTCCCTTTCTTCTCCTTTTTTCCTACATAGTGTCCCTTTCTTCTCCCCCTTTTTCCTACATAGTGTCCCTTTGTTCTCCTTTTTTCCTACATAGTGTCCCTTTCTTCTCCCCCTTTTTCCTCCATAGTGTGCCTCTCTTCTCCCCCTTTTTTCTCCATAGTGTGCTTTTCTTCTCCCCCTTTTTCCTACATAGTGTCCCTTTGTTCTCCTTTTTTCCTACATAGTGTCCCTTTTTTTTATCCCCCCCTTTTTCCTACATCTTGTGCCTTTCTTCTACCCTTTTTTCCTACATAGTGTCCCTTTCTTCTCCTTTTTTCCTACATAGTGTCCCTTTCTTCTCCTTTTTTTCTACATAGTGTCCCTTTCTTCTCCTTTTTTCCTACATGGTGTCCCTTTCTTCTCCCCCTTTTTTCTACATAGTGTCCCTTTCTTCTCCCCCTTTTTCCTACATAGTGTCCCTTTCTTCTCCCCCTTTTTCCTACATAGTGTCCCTTTCTTCTCCTTTTTTCCTACATAGTGTCCCTTTCTTCTCCTTTTTTCCTACATAGTGTCCCTTTCTTCTCCTTTTTTCCTACACAGTGTCCCTTACTTCTCCCCCTTTTTCCTACATAGTGTCCCTTTCTTCTCCTTTTTTTCCTACATAGTGTCCTTTTCTTCTCTTTTTTTCCTACATAGTGTCCCTTTCTTCTCCTTTTTTCCTACATAGTGTCCCTTTCTTCTCCTTTTTTCCTACATAATGTCCCTTTTTTATCCCCCTTTTTCCTCCATACTGTGCCTTTCTTCTCCCCCTTTTTCCTACATAGTGTCCCTTTCTTCTCCACCTTTTTCCTACATAGTGTCCCTTTCTTCTCCCCCTTTTTCCTACATAGTGTCCCTTTCTTCTCCTTTTTTCCTACATAGTGTCCCTTTCTTCTCCTTTTTTCCTACATAGTGTCCCTTTCTTCTCCCCCTTTTTCCTACATAGTGTCCCTTTGTTCTCCTTTTTTCCTACATAGTGTCCCTTTCTTCTCCCCCTTTTTCCTCCATAGTGTGGCTCTCTTCTCCCCCTTTTACCTCCATAGTGTGCCTTTTTTCTCCCCCTTTTTCCTCTATAGTGTGCCTCTCTTCTCCCCCTTTTTTCTCCATAGTGTGCTTTTCTTCTCCCCCTTTTTCCTACATAGTGTCCCTTTCTTCTCCTTTTTTCCTACATAGTGTCCCCTTTCTTCTCCTTTTTTCCTACATAGTGTCTCTTTCTTCTCCTTTTTTCCTACATAGTGTCCCTTTCTTCTCCTTTTTTCCTACACAGTGTCCCTTACTTCTCCCCCTTTTTCCTACATAGTGTCCCTTTCTTCTACTTTTTTCCTACATAGTGTCCTTTTCTTCTCTTTTTTTTCCTACATAGTGTCCCTTTCTTCTCCTTTTTTCCTACATAGTGTCTCTTTTTTATCCCCCTTTTTCCTCCATACTGTGCCTTTCTTCTCCCCCTTTTTCCTACATAGTGTCCCTTTCTTCTCCTTTTTTCCTACATAGTGTCCCTTTCTTCTCCTTTTTTCCTACATAGTGTCCCTTTTTTTATCCCCCTTTTTCCTCCATACTGTGCCTTTCTTCTCCCCCTTTTTCCTACATAGTGTCCCTTTTTTTATCCCCCTTTTTCCTCCATACTGTGCCTTTCTTCTCCCCCTTTTTCCTACATAGTGTCCTTTTCTTCTCTTTTTTTCCTACATAGTGTCCCTTTCTTCTCCTTTTTTCCTACATAGTGTCCCTTTCTTCTCCTTTTTCCTACATAGTGTCCCTTTCTTCTCCTTTTTTCCTACATAGTGTCCTTTTCTTCTATTTTTTTCCTACATAGTGTCCCTTTCTTCTCCTTATTTCCTACATAGTGTCCCTTTCTTCTCCTTTTTTCCTACATAGTGTCCCTTTCTTCTCCCCCTTTTTCCTACATAGTGTCCCTTTCTTCTCCTTTTTTCCTACAGAGTGTCCCTTTCTTCTCTTTTTTTCCTACATAGTGTCCCTTTCTTCTCTTTTTTTCCTACACAGTGTCCCTTTCTTCTCTTTTTTTCCTACACAGTGTCCCTTTCTTCTCTTTTTTTCCTACATAGTGTCCCTTTCTTCTCTTTTTTCTACAGTGTCCCTTTCTTCTCCTTTTTTCCTACATAGTGTCCCCTTTCTTTTCCTTTTTTCCTACATAGTGTCCTTTTCTTCTCTTTTTTTCCTACATAGTGTCCCTTTCTTCTCCTTTTTTCCTACATAATGTCCCTTTCTTCTCCCCCTTTTTCCTACATAGTGTCCCTTTCTTCTCCTTTTTTCCTACATAGTGTCCCCTTTCTTCTCCTTTTTTCCTACACAGTGTCCCTTTCTTCTCCTTTTTTCCTACATAGTGTCCCTTTTTTATCCCCCTTTTTCCTCCATACTGTGCCTTTCTTCTCCCCCTTTTTCCTACATAGTGTCCCTTTCTTCTCCACCTTTTTCCTACATAGTGTCCCTTTCTTCTCCCCCTTTTTCCTACATAGTGTCCCTTTCTTCTCCTTTTTTCCTACATAGTGTCCCTTTCTTCTCCTTTTTTCCTACATAGTGTCCTTTCTTCTGCTTTTTTCCTACATAGTGTCCCTTTCTTCTCCCCTTTTTCCTACATAGTGTCCCTTTCTTCTCTTTTTTTCCTACATAGTGTCCCTTTCTTCTCTTTTTTTTCCTACATAGTGTCCCTTTCTTCTCTTTTTTTCCTACATAGTGTCCCTTTCTTCTCTTTTTTTTCCTACATAGTGTCCCTTTCTTCTCTTTTTTTCCTACATAGTGTCCCTTTCTTCTCTTTTTTTCCTACATAGTGCCCCTTTCTTCTCTTTTTTTCTACAGTGTCCCTTTCTTCTCCTTTTTTCCTACATAGTGTCCCTTTCTTCTCCTTTTTTCCTACATAGTGTCCCTTTCTTCTCCTTTTTTACTACATAGTGTCCCTTTCTTCTCCTTTTTTACTACATAGTGTCCCTTTCTTCTCCTTTTTTCCTACATAGTGTCCCTTTCTTCTCCCCCTTTTTCCTCCATAGTGTGGCTCTCTTCTCCCCCTTTTACCTCCATAGTGTGCCTCA
>NW_027446989.1:0-105425 GCF_038048845.1 Mixophyes fleayi | reverse complement strand
TTTCATGATTCAATTCATGATTCATGATTCAATTCATGATTCATAATTCATGATTTAATTATTGATTCATGATTTAATTAATGATTCATAATTCATGTTTCGATTCATGATTCAATTTATGATTCGATTCATGATTCACGATTCGATTCATGATTCACGATTCGATTCATGTTTTATGATTCAATACATGTTCATTGATTCATGATTCAATTCATAATTCATGATTCATGATCCGATTTATGAATCCATGATTCATGACTCAAATCATTGAATCATTTCATGATTTAGGATTCAATTCATGATTCATGATTCGATTCATGATTCATGATTCGATTCATGATTCATGATTCATGATTCGATTCATGATACGATTAATGATTCATGATTTGATTCATGATTCAATTCATGATTTATGATTCATGATTCATGAATCAAGATTCAATTCATGATTCTTGATTCGATTCATGATTCATAATATGATTCATGATTCTTGATTCGATTCATGATTCATAATATGATTCATGATTCGAATCATGATTCATGATTCAATTCATGATTCATGATTCATGATTCAAATCATCATTCATTATTCTATTCATGATTCATGATTCAATTCATGATTCATGATTCGATTCATGATTCAAGATTCATGATTCAATTCATGATTTATGATTCATGATTCGACTCATGATTCATGATTCAATTAATGATTCATGATTCAATTCATGATTCATGTGTTCATGATTCATGATTCAATTCATGATTCATGGTTCATGATTCATGATTCAATTCATGATTCATGATTCAATTCATGATTCAATTCATGATTCAATTCATGATTCATGATTCAATTCATGATTTGTGATTCATGATTCAATTCATGATTTGTGATTCATGATTCAATTCATGATTCATGATTCATGATTCAATTCATGACTCATTATTCGACTAATGATTCATGATTCAATTTATGATTCATGATTCGACTAATGATTCGACTAATGATTCCTAATTCATGTTTCGATTCATGATTCAATTTATGATTCGATTTATGATTCACGATTCGATTCATGATTCGATTCATGTTTTATGATTCAATTCATGTTCATTGATTCATGATTCAATTCATGATTCATTAATCATTTCATGATTCATTTCATGATTCATGATTCAAGATTCAATTTATGATTCGATTCATGATTCATAATTCGATTCATGTTTTATGATTCAATTCATGATTCATGATCCGATTTATGATTCATGATTCATGACTCAAATCATAATTCATTTCATGATTTAGGATTCAATTCATGATTCATGATTCATGATTCGATTCATGATTCATGATTCGATTCATGATTCGATTCATGATTCATGAATCGATTCATGATTCGATTCATGATTCATGATTCATGATTCAATTCATGATTCATGATTCATGATTTGATTCATGATTCATGATTTAATTCATGATTCATGATTCATTTCATGATTCATGATTCATTTCATAATTCATGATTCATGATTCAATTCATGATTCATGATTCAATTAATGATTCATGATTCATGATTCAATTCATGATTCATGATTCGATTAATGATTCATGATTCAATTCATGATTCATGATTCAATTCATGATTCATGATTCATGGCATTGATTCATAATTCATGTATTGATTCATAATTTATGATTCAATTCATGATTCATGATTCATGATTTATGATTCAATTCATGATTCATTATTCAATTCATTATTCATGATTTAGATTCGTGACTCAAGATTCAATACATGATTCATGATTCATTCATGATTCATGATTCATGATTCGATTCATGATTCATGATTCATGATTCAATTCATGATTCATGATTCAATTCATGATTCATGATTCAATTCATGATTCATGATTTATTTAATGATTCATGATTTAATTAATGATTCATAATTCATGTTTCGATTCATGATTCAATTTATGATTCGATTCATGATTCACGATTCGATTCATGATCTCGATTCATGTTTTAAGATTCATGATTTATGATTCAATTCTTGATTGAATTCATGATTCATGATTCAATTCATGATTCATGATTCATGATTCAATTCATGATTCATGATTCATGATTCAATTTATGATTCATGATTCATGATTCAATTATGATTCATGATTCGACTAATGATTCATTATTCAATTTATGATTCATGATTCATGATTCGACTAATGATTCGACTAATGATTCATGATTCAATTTATGATTCATGAATCATGATTCGACTAATGATTCATGATTCAATTCATGATTCATGATTCATGATTCAATTCATGATTCATGGTTCAATTAATGATTCATGATTCATGATTCGATTAATGATTCATGATTCAATTCATGATTGAATTCATGATTCATGATTCATTCATGATTCATGATTCATGATTCGATTCATGATTCTTGATTCATGATTCATGATTCATTTCATGATTCATGATTCAATTCATGATTCATAATTCATGATTTAATTATTGATTCATGATTTAATTAATGATTCATAATTCATGTTTCGATTCATGATTCAATTTATGATTCGATTCATGATTCACGATTCGATTCATGATTCACGATTCGATTCATGTTTTATGATTCAATACATGTTCATTAATTCATGATTCAATTCATGATTCATGATTCATTTAATGATTCATTTCATAATTCATGATTCATGATCCGATTTATGAATCATGATTCATGACTCAAATCATGAATCATTTCATGATTTAGGATTCAATTCATGATTCATGATTCGATTCATGATTCATGATTCGATTCATGATTCATGATTCATGATTCGATTCATGATTCGATTAATGATTCATGATTTGATTCATGATTCAATTCATGATTTATGATTCATGATTCATGAATCAAGATTCAATTCATGATTCTTGATTCGATTCATGATTCATAATATGATTCATGATTCTTGATTCGATTCATGATTCATAATATGATTCATGATTCGAATCATGATTCATGATTCAATTCATGATTCATGATTCATGATTCAAATC
The DNA here is from genome assembly GCF_038048845.1 of Mixophyes fleayi. NCBI lineage: Eukaryota > Metazoa > Chordata > Amphibia > Anura > Limnodynastidae > Mixophyes > Mixophyes fleayi. Next base: position 102,355 of record NW_027446989.1, on the reverse strand, counting down.
ATCATTCATTATTCTATTCATGATTCATGATTCAATTCATGATTCATGATTCGATTCATGATTCAAGATTCATGATTCAATTCATGATTTATGATTCATGATTCGACTCATGATTCATGATTCAATTCATGATTCATGATTCAATTCATGATTCATGGTTCATGATTCTATGATTCAATTCATGATTCATGATTCAATTCATGATTCAATTCATGATTCAATTCATGATTCATGATTCAATTCATGATTTGTGATTCATGATTCAATTCATGATTTGTGATTCATGATTCAATTCATGACTCATTATTCGACTAATGATTCATGATTCATTGATTCATGATTCGACTAATGATTCGACTAATGATTCATGATTCAATTCATGATTCATGATTCAATTCATGATTCAATTCATGATTCATGATTCAATTAATTATTCATGATTCATGATTTGATTCATGATTCGATCATGATTCATGATTCGATTCATGATTCATGATTCATGATTCGAGTTCATGATTCATGATTTGATTCATGATTCATGATTCAATTCATGATTCATGATTCATGATTCATGATTCAATTCATGATTCATGGTTCATTATTCGATTCATGTTTTATGATTTAATTCATGATTCATGATTCAATTCATGATTCATGATTCAATTCATGATTTGTGAATCATGATTCAATTCAATTCATGATTGATGATTCGATTCATGATTCATGATTCAATTCATGATTCGTGATTCATGATTCAATTCATGATTCATGATTTAATTCATGATTCATGATTCAATTAATGATTCATGATTCATGATATAATTCATGATTCATGATTTGATTAATGATTCATGATTCAATTCATGATTCATGATTCATGTATTGATTCATAATTTATGATTCAATTCATGATTCATGATTCATGATTTATGATTTAATTCATGATTCATGATTCGATTCATGATTCGATTCATGATTCATGATTCGATTCAGGATTCGATTCATGATTCAATTCATGATTCATGATTCATGATTTAATTCATGATTCATGATTCATTTCATAATTCATGATTCATGATTCAATTCATGATTCATGATTCAATTAATGATTCATGATTCATGATTCAATTCATGATTCATGATTCGATTAATGATTCATGATTCAATTCATGATTCATGATTCATGTATTGATTCATAATTTATGATTCAATTCATGATTCATGATTCAATTCATGATTCTTTATTCAATTCATTATTCATGATTTGATTCGTGACTCAAGATTCAATACATGATTCATGATTCATTCATGATTCATGATTCATGATTCAATTCATGATTCATGATTCAATTCATGATTCATGATTCAATTCATGATTCATGATTTATTTAATGATTCATGATTTAATTAATGATTCATAATTCATGTTTCGATTCATGATTGAATTTATGATTCGATTCATGATTCACGATTCGATTCATGATTCATGATTCGATTCATGTTTTATGATTCAATTCATGATTCATGATTCATTTCATGATTCATGATTCATGATTCAATTTATGATTCGATTCATGATTCATGATTCATGATTCGATTCATGTTTTATGATTCAATTCATGATTTAGGATTCGATTCATGATTCATGATTCATGATTCATGATTCGATTCATGATTCATGATTCGATTCATGATTCATGATTCCATTCATGATTCATGATTCGATTCATGATTCATGATTCGATTCATGATTCATGATTCGATTCATGATTCGATTCATGATTCATGATTCATGATTCAATTCATGATTCATGATTCAATTCAATTTTCATTATTCGATTCATGATTCAAGATTCATGATTCGACTCATGATTAATGAGTTAATTCATGATTCATGATTCAATTCATGATTCATGATTTAATTCATGATTCATTATTCATTTCATAATTCATGATTCATGATTCAATTCATGGTTCATGATTCATGATTCATGATTCAATTTATGATTCATGATTCATTTCATAATTCATGATTCATGATTCAATTCATGATTCAATTCATGATTCATGATTCAATTAATGATTCATGATTCATGATTCGATTCATGATTCGATTCATGATTCATGATTCAATTCATGATTCATGATTCATGATTCAATTCATGATTCATGGTTCATTATTCGATTCATGTTTTATGATTTAATTCATGATTCATGATTCAATTCATGATTAATGATTCATGATTCAATTCATGATTAAATTCATGATTAATGAATCATGATTCAATTCAATTCCATGATTCATGATTTGATTCATGATTCATGATTCAATTAATGATTCATGATTTGATTCATGATTCATGATTCAATTCATGATTAATGAATCATGATTCAATTTAATTCATGATTCATGATTCATGATTCATGATTTGATTCATAATTCATGATTCATGATTCAATTCATGATTCAATTTATTAGTTATGATTCGATTCATGATTCATGATTCAATTTATGATTCGAATTCATGATTCATGATTCATGATTCGATTCAATGTTTTATGATTCAATTCATGATTCATGATCCGATTTATGATTCATGATTCATGATTCAATTCATGATTAAATTCATGATTCATGATTCATGATTCGATTCATGATTCATGATTCGATTCATGATTCGATTCATGATTCATGATTTATGATTCGATTCATGATTCGATTCATGATTCGATTCATGATTTATGATTCGATTCATGATTCGATCATGATTCATGATTCATGATTCAATTCATTATTCATTATTTGATTCATGATTCAAGATTCATGATTCAATTCATGATTTATGATTCATGATTCGACTCATGATTCATGAGTCAATTCATGATTCATGATTCAATTCATGATTCATGATTTAATTCATGATTCATGATTCATTTTATAATTCATAATTCAATTCATGGTTCATGATTCATGATTCATGATTCAATTTATGATTCATGATTCATTTCATAATTCATGATTCATGATTCAATTCATGATTCAATTAATGATTCATGATTCATGATTCATGATTCGATTCATGATTCGATTCAAGATTCATGATTCGATTCATGATTCAATTCATGATTCATTGTTCATGATTCGATTCATGTTTCATGATTGAATTCATGATTCATGATTCAATTCATGATTCATGATTTATGATTCAATTCATGATTTGTGATTCATGATTCAATTCATGATTCATGAACCATGATTCAATTCAATTCATGATTCATGATTCGATTCATGATTCATGATTCAATTAATGATTCATGATTCATGATTTGATTCATGATTCATGATTCAGTTCATGCTTAATGAATCATGATTCAAATTAATTCATGATTCATGATTCGATTCATGATTTGATTCATAATTCTGATTCATAATTCATGATTCAATTCATGATTCATGATTCATTTCATGATTCAATTCATTATTCATGATTCATTCATAATTCATGATTCATGATTCAATTCATGATTCATGATTCATTCATAATTCATAATTCAATTTATGATTAATGATTCAATTCATGATTCAATTTATAATTCATGATTCGATTCATGATTCGATTCATGATTCGATTCATGATTCATTCATGATTCGATTCATGATTCAATTCATAATTCATGATTCAATTCATGTTTCATGATTCATGATTCAATTCATGATTCATTTCATGATTCATGATTCAATTCATGATTTATGATTTGATTCATGATTTATGATTCAATTCATGATTCATGATTCAATTCATGATTCATGATTCGATTTATGATTCGATTCATGATTCGATTCATGATTCATGATTCATGATTCATGATTCAATTCATTATTCATTATTTGATTCATGATTCAAGATTCATGATTCAATTCATGATTTATGATTCATGATTCGACTCATGATTCATGAGTCAATTCATGATTCATGATTCATGATTCATGATTCGATTCATGATTCGATTCAAGATTCATGATTCGATTCATGATTCAATTCATGATTCATTGTTCATGATTCGATTCATGTTTCATGATTGAATTCATGATTCATGATTCAATTCATGATTCATGATTTATGATTCAATTCATGATTTGTGATTCATGATTCAATTCATGATTCATGAACCATGATTCAATTCAATTCATGATTCATGATTCGATTCATGATTCATGATTCAATTAATGATTCATGATTCATGATTTGATTCATGATTCATGATTCAGTTCATGCTTAATGAATCATGATTCAAATTAATTCATGATTCATGATTCGATTCATGATTTGATTCATAATTCATGATTCAATTCATGATTCATGATTCATTTCATGATTCAATTCATTATTCATGATTCATTCATAATTCATGATTCATGATTCAATTCATGATTCATGATTCATTCATAATTCATAATTCAATTTATGATTAATGATTCAATTCATGATTCAATTTATAATTCATGATTCGATTCATGATTCGATTCATGATTCGATTCATGATTCAATTCATGATTCGATTCATGATTCAATTCATAATTCATGATTCAATTCATGTTTCATGATTCATGATTCAATTCATGATTCATTTCATGATTCATGATTCAATTCATGATTTATGATTTGATTCATGATTTATGATTCAATTCATGATTCATGATTCAATTCATGATTCATGATTCGATTTATGATTCGATTCATGATTCGATTCATGATTCATGATTCATGATTCATGATTCAATTCATTATTCATTATTTGATTCATGATTCAAGATTCATGATTCAATTCATGATTTATGATTCATGATTCGACTCATGATTCATGAGTCAATTCATGATTCATGATTCATGATTCAAATCATGATTCATGATTTAATTCATGATTCATGATTCATTTCATAATTCATGATTCAATTCATGATTCATGATTCATGATTCAATTCATGATTCATGATTCAATTCATGATTCATGATTCATGATTCAATTCATGATTTGTGATTCATGATTAAATTCATGATTAATGAATCATGATTCAATTCAATTCATGATTCATGATTCGATTCATGAATCATGATTCAATTTAATTCATGATTCATGATTCGATTAATGATTCATGATTCAATTCATGATTCATGATTCATGATTTGATTCATAATTCATGATTCATGATTCAATTCATGATTCAATTCATTATTCATGATTCGATTCGTGATTCATGATTCATGATTCAATTTATGATTCGATTCATGATATATGATTCATGATTCGATTCATTTTTTATGATTCAATTCATGATTCATGATCCGATTTATGATTCATGATTCATGACTGAAATCATGATTCATTTCATGATTTAGGATTCAATTCATGATTCATGATTCATGATTCGATTCATGATTCATGATTCGATTCATGATTCGATTCATGATTCATGATTTATGATTCGATTCATGATTCGATTCATGATTCGATTCATGATTTATGATTCGATTCATGATTCGATTCATGATTCATGATTCATGATTCAATTCATTATTCATTATTTGATTCATGATTCAAGATTCGATTAATGATTCATGATTCAATTCATGATTCATGATTCATGATTCGATTCATGATTCGATTCATGATTCGATTCATGATTCATGTCTCAATTCATGATTCATGATTCAATTCATGATTCATGATTCGATTAATGATTCATGATTCAATTCATGATTCATGATTCATGATTCGATTCATGATTCATGATTCAATTCATGATTCATGATTCGATTAATGATTCTTGATTCAATTCATGATTCATGATTCATGATTCGATTCATGATTCGATTCATGATTCATGATTCATTATTCAATTCATTATTCAATTCATGATTCATGATTCAATTCATGAATCGATTCATAATTCATGATTCGATTTATGATTCATGATTCGTTTCATGATTCATGATTCATTTCAAGATTCAATTCATGATTCATGATTTGTGATTCATGATTCTATTTATGATTCATGATTCGATTCATGATTCATGATTCAATTCATGATTCATGATTCATGATTCGATTCATGATTCATGATTCGATTCATGATTCATGATTCGATTAATGATTCATGATTCGATTAATGATTCATGATTCGATTCATGATTCATGATTCAATTCATGATTCATGATTCAATTCATTATTCATGATTCGATTCGTGATTCATGATTCATGATTCAATTTATGATTCGATTCATGATTCATGATTCATGATTCGATTCATGTTTTATGATTCAATTCATGATTCATGATCCGATTTATGATTCATGATTCATGACTCAAATCATGATTCATTTCATGATTTAGGATTCAATTCATGATTCATGATTCATGATTCGATTCATGATTCATGATTCGATTCATGATTCGATTCATGATTCGATTCATGATTCATGATTCATGATTCGATTCATGATTCATGATTCATGATTCGATTCATGATTCATGATTCGATTCATGATTGGATTCATGATTCATGATTCATGATTCAATTCATTATTCATTATTTGATTCATGATTCAAGATTCATGATTCAATTCATCATTTATGATTCATGATTCGACTCATGATTCATGAGTTAATTCATGATTCATGATTCATGATTCAATTCATGATTCATGATTTAATTCATGATTCATGATTCATTTCATGATTCATGATTCAATTCATGGTTCATGATTCATGATTCAATTAATGATTCATGATTCATGATTCATGATTCGATTCATGATTTGATTCAATATTCATGATTCGATTCATGATTCAATTCATGATTCAATTCATGATTCATGATTTAATTCATGATTCATGATTCATGATTCAATTCATGATTCATGATTCATGATTCAATTCATGATTCATGATTCAATTCATGATTCATGATTTATTTAATGATTCATGATTTAATTAATGATTTATAATTCATGTTTCGATTCATGATTCAATTTATGATTCGATTCATGATTCACGATTCGATTCATGATTCATGATTCGATTCTTGTTTTATGATTCAATTCATGTTCATTGATTCATGATTCAATTCATGATTCATGATTCATTTCATGATTCATGATTCATGATTCAATTTATGATTCGATTCATGATTCATGATTCATGATTCGATTCATGTTTTATGATTCAATTCATGATTTAGGATTCGATTCATGATTCATGATTCATGATTCGATTCATGATTCATGATTCGATTCATGATTCATGATTCGATTCATGATTCGATTCATGATTCATGATTCGATTCATGATTCGATTCGTGATTCATGATTCATGATTCAATTCATGATTCATGATTCAATTCAATTTTCATTATTCGACTCATGATTCAAGATTCATGATTCGACTCATGATTAATGAGTCAATTCATGATTCATGATTCAATTCATGATTCATGATTTAATTCATGATTCATTATTCATTTCATAATTCATGATTCATGATTCAATTCATGGTTCAATTCATGATTCATGATTCAATTAATGATTCATGATTCATGATTCGATTCATGATTGGATTCATGATTCATGATTCAATTCATGATTCATGATTCATGATTCAATTCATGATTTGTGATTTATGATTCAATTCATGATTCATGATCCGATTTATGATTCATGATTCATGACTGAAATCATGATTCATTTCATGATTTAGGATTCAATTCATGATTCATGATTCATGATTTGATTCATGATTCATGATTCGATTCATGATTCATGATTTATGATTCGATTCATGATTCGATTCATGATTTATGATTCGATTCATGATTCGATTCATGATTCATGATTCAATTCATTATTCATTATTTGATTCATGATTCAAGATTCATGATTCAATTAATGATTCATGATTCATGATTTGATTCATGATTCATGATTCAATTCATGATTAATGAATCATGATTCAATTTGATTCATGATTCAATTCATGATTCATGATTCATGATTTGATTCATGATTCATGATTCAATTCATGATTCAATTCATTATTCATGATTCGATTCGTGATTCATGATTCATGATTCAATTTATGATTCGATTCATGATTCATGATTCATGATTCGATTCATGTTTTATGATTCAATTCATGATTCATGATCCGATTTATGATTCATGATTCATGACTGAAATCATGATTCATTTCATGATTTAGGATTCAATTCATGATTCATGATTCATGATTCGATTCATGATTCATGATTTGATTCATGATTCGATTCATGATTCATGATTCATGATTCAATTCATGATTCATGATTCAATTCATGATTCATGATTTATTTAATGATTCATGATTTAATTAATGATTTATAATTCATGTTTCGATTCATGATTCAATTCATGATTCATGATTCATGATTCACGATTCGATTCATGATTCATGATTCGATTCATGTTTTATGATTCAATTCATGTTCATTGATTCATGATTCAATTCATGATTCATGATTCATTTCATGATTCATGATTCATGATTCAATTTATGATTCGATTCATGATTCATGATTCATGATTCGATTCATGTTTTATGATTCAATTCATGATTAAGGATTCGATTCATGATTCATGATTCATGATTCATGATTCGATTCATGATTCATGATTCAATTCATGATTCATGATTCGATTCATGATTTATGATTCGATTCATGATTCATGATTCGATTCATGATTCGATTCATGATTCATGATTCGATTCATGATTCGATTCGTGATTCATGATTCATGATTCAATTCATGATTCATGATTCAATTCAATTTTCATTATTCGATTCATGATTCAAGATTCATGATTCGACTCATGATTAATGAGTCAATTCATGATTCATGATTCAATTCATGGTTCATGATTCATGATTCATGATTCAATTTATGATTCATGATTTATTTCATAATTCATGATTCATGATTCAATTCATGATTCAATTCATGATTCATGATTCAATTAATGATTCATGATTCATGATTCGATTCATGATTGGATTCATGATTCATGATTCAATTCATGATTCATGATTCAATTCATGATTTGTGATTTATGATTCAATTCATGATTCATGATCTGATTTATGATTCATGATTCATGACTGAAATCATGATTCATTTCATGATTTAGGATTCAATTCATGATTCATGATTCGATTCATGATTCGATTCATGATTCATGATTCATGATTTATGATTCGATTCATGATTCGATTCATGATTCGATTCATGATTTATGATTCGATTCATGATTCGATTCATGATTCAATTCATTATTCATTATTTGATTCATGATTCAAGATTCATGATTCATGATTTGATTCATGATTCATGATTCAATTCATGATTAATGAATCATGATTCAATTTGATTCATGATTCAATTCATGATTCATGATTCATGATTTGATTCATAATTCATGATTCATGATTCAATTCATGATTCAATTCATTATTCATGATTCGATTCGTGATTCATGATTCAATTTATGATTCGATTCATGATTCATGATTAATGATTCGATTCATGTTTTATGATTCAATTCATGATTCATGATTCGATTCATGAATCATGATTCAATTTAATTCATGATTCATGATTCGATTAATGATTCATGATTCAATTCATGATTCATGATTCATGATTTGATTCATAATTCATGATTCATGATTCAATTCATGATTCAATTCATTATTCATGATTCGATTCGTGATTCATGATTCATGATTCAATTTATGATTCGATTCATGATTCATGATTCATGATTCGATTCATGTTTTATGATTCAATTCATGATTCATGATCCGATTTATGATTCATGATTCATGACTGAAATCATGATTCATTTCATGATTTAGGATTCAATTCATGATTCGATTCATGATTCATGATTCGATTCATGATTCGATTCATGATTCATGATTTATGATTCGATTCATGATTCGATTCATGATTCGATTCATGATTTATGATTCGATTCATGATTCGATTCATGATTCATGATTCATGATTCAATTCATTATTCATTATTTGATTCATGATTCAAGATTCGATTAATGATTCATGATTCAATTCATGATTCATGATTCATGATTCGATTCATGATTCGATTCATGATTCGATTCATGATTCATGTCTCAATTCATGATTCATGATTCAATTCATGATTCATGATTCGATTAATGATTCATGATTCAATTCATGATTCATGATTCATGATTCGATTCATGATTCATGATTCAATTCATGATTCATGATTCGATTAATGATTCTTGATTCAATTCATGATTCATGATTCATGATTAGATTCATGATTCTATTCATGATTCATGATTCATTATTCAATTCATTATTCAATTCATGATTCATGATTCAATTCATGAATCGATTCATAATTCATGATTCGATTTATGATTCATGATTCGTTTCATGATTCATGATTCATGATTCATGATTCATTATTCGAATCATGATTCATGATTCATTTCAAGATTCAATTCATGATTCATGATTTGTGATTCATGATTCTATTTATGATTCATGATTCGATTCATGATTCATGATTCAATTCATGATTCATGATTCATGATTCGATTCATGATTCATGATTCGATTCATGATTCATGATTCGATTAATGATTCATGATTCGATTAATGATTCATGATTCGATTCATGATTCATGATTCAATTCATGATTCATGATTCAATTCATTATTCATGATTCGATTCGTGATTCATGATTCATGATTCAATTTATGATTCGATTCATGATTCATGATTCATGATTCGATTCATGTTTTATGATTCAATTCATGATTCATGATCCGATTTATGATTCATGATTCATGACTCAAATCATGATTCATTTCATGATTTAGGATTCAATTCATGATTCATGATTCATGATTCGATTCATGATTCATGATTCGATTCATGATTCGATTCATGATTCGATTCATGATTCATGATTCATGATTCGATTCATGATTCATGATTCATGATTCATGATTCGATTCATGATTCATGATTCGATTCATGATTCGATTCATGATTCATGATTCATGATTCAATTCATTATTCATTATTTGATTCATGATTCAAGATTCATGATTCAATTCATCATTTATGATTCATGATTCGACTCATGATTCATGAGTCAATTCATGAATTATGATTCATGATTCAATTCATGATTCATGATTTAATTCATGATTCATGATTCATTTCATGATTCATGATTCAATTCATGGTTCATGATTCAATTAATGATTCATGATTCATGATTCATGATTCGATTCATGATTCGATTCAAGATTCATGATTCGATTCATGATTCAATTCATGATTCAATTCATGATTCATGATTTAATTCATGATTCATGATTCATGATTCAATTCATGATTCATGATTCATGATTCAATTCATGATTCATGATTCAATTCATGATTCATGATTTATTTAATGATTCATGATTTAATTAATGATTTATAATTCATGTTTCGATTCATGATTCAATTTATGATTCGATTCATGATTCACGATTCGATTCATGATTCATGATTCGATTCATGTTTTATGATTCAAATTATGTTCATTGATTCATGATTCAATTCATGATTCATGATTCATTTCATGATTCATGATTCATGATTCAATTTATGATTCGATTCATGATTCATGATTCATGATTCAATTCATGATTCATGATTCATTTCATGATTCATGATTCATGATTCAATTTATGATTCGATTCATGATTCATGATTCATGATTCGATTCATGATTCATGATTCGATTCATGATTCGATTCATGATTCATGATTCGATTCATGATTCGATTCATGATTCATGATTCATGATTCAATTCATGATTCATGATTCAATTCAATTTTCATTATTCGACTCATGATTCAAGATTCATGATTCGACTCATGATTAATGAGTCAATTCATGATTCATGATTCAATTCATGATTCATGATTTAATTCATGATTCATTATTCATTTCATAATTCATGATTCATGATTCAATTCATGGTTCATGATTCATGATTCATGATTCAATTTATGATTCATGATTCATTTCATAATTCATGATTCATGATTCAATTAATGATTCAATTCATGATTCATGATTCAATTAATGATTCATGATTCATGATTCGATTCATGATTGGATTCATGATTCATGATTCAATTCATGATTCATGATTCATGATTCAATTCATGATTTGTGATTTATGATTCAATTCATGATTCATGATCCGATTTATGATTCATGATTCATGACTGAAATCATGATTCATTTCATGATTTAGGATTCAATTCATGATTCATGATTCATGATTTGATTCATGATTCATGATTCGATTCATGATTCGATTCATGATTCATGATTTATGATTCGATTCATGATTCGATTCATGATTTATGATTCGATTCATGATTCGATTCATGATTCATGATTCAATTCATTATTCATTATTTGATTCATGATTCAAGATTCATGATTCAATTAATGATTCATGATTCATGATTTGATTCATGATTCAATTCATGATTAATGAATCATGATTCAATTTGATTCATGATTCAATTCATGATTCATGATTCATGATTTGATTCATGATTCATGATTCAATTCATGATTCAATTCATTATTCATGATTCGATTCGTGATTCATGATTCATGATTCAATTTATGATTCGATTCATGATTCATGATTCATGATTCGATTCATGTTTTATGATTCAATTCATGATTCATGATCCGATTTATGATTCATGATTCATGACTGAAATCATGATTCATTTCATGATTTAGGATTCAATTCATGATTCATGATTCATGATTCGATTCATGATTCATGATTTGATTCATGATTCGATTCATGATTCATGATTCAATTCATGATTCATGATTCAATTCATGATTCATGATTTATTTAATGATTCATGATTTAATTAATGATTTATAATTCATGTTTCGATTCATGATTCAATTCATGATTCATGATTCATGATTCACGATTCGATTCATGATTCATGATTCGATTCATGTTTTATGATTCAATTCATGTTCATTGATTCATGATTCAATTCATGATTCATGATTCATTTCATGATTCATGATTCATGATTCAATTTATGATTCGATTCATGATTCGATTCATGTTTTATGATTCAATTCATGATTAAGGATTCGATTCATGATTCATGATTCATGATTCGATTCATGATTCATGATTCAATTCATGATTCATGATTCGATTCATGATTCATGATTCGATTCATGATTCATGATTCGATTCATGATTTGATTCATGATTCATGATTCGATTCATGATTCGATTCGTGATTCATGATTCATGATTCAATTCATGATTCATGATTCAATTCAATTTTCATTATTCGATTCATGATTCAAGATTCATGATTCGACTCATGATTAATGAGTCAATTCATGATTCATGATTCAATTCATGATTCATGATTCAATTCATGTTCATGATTCATGATTCATGATTCAATTTATGATTCATGATTTATTTCATAATTCATGATTCATGATTCAATTCATGATTCAATTCATGATTCATGATTCAATTAATGATTCATGATTCATGATTCGATTCATGATTGGATTCATGATTCATGATTCAATTCATGATTCATGATTCAATTCATGATTTGTGATTTATGATTCAATTCATGATTCATGATCTGATTTATGATTCATGATTCATGACTGAAATCATGATTCATTTCATGATTTAGGATTCAATTCATGATTCATGATTCGATTCATGATTCGATTCATGATTCATGATTCATGATTTATGATTCGATTCATGATTCGATTCATGATTCGATTCATGATTTATGATTCGATTCATGATTCGATTCATGATTCAATTCATTATTCATTATTTGATTCATGATTCAAGATTCATGATTCATGATTTGATTCATGATTCATGATTCAATTCATGATTAATGAATCATGATTCAATTTGATTCATGATTCAATTCATGATTCATGATTCATGATTTGATTCATAATTCATGATTCATGATTCAATTCATGATTCAATTCATTATTCATGATTCGATTCGTGATTCATGATTCATGATTCAATTTATGATTCGATTCATGATTCATGATTAATGATTCGATTCATGTTTTATGATTCAATTCATGATTCATGATCCGATTTATGATTCATGATTCATGACTGAAATCATGATTCATTTCATGATTTAGGATTCAATTCATGATTCATGATTCATGATTCGATTCATGATTCATGATTTGATTCATGATTCGATTCATGATTCATGATTCATGATTTATGATTCGATTCATGATTCGATTTATGATTCGATTCATGATTCGATTCATGATTTATGATTCGATTCATGATTCGATTCATGATTCATGATTCATGATTCAATTCATTATTCATTATTTGATTCATGATTCAAGATTCATGATTCAATTCATGATTCATGATTCAATTCATGATTCATGATTTAATTCATGATTCATGATTCATTTTATAATTCATGATTCAATTCATGATTCAATTTATGATTCATGATTCATTTCATAATTCATGATTCATGATTCAATTCATGATTCAATTAATGATTCATGATTCATGATTCATGATTCGATTCATGATTCGATTCAAGATTCATGATTCGATTCAAGATTCATGATTCGATTCATGATTCAATTCATGATTCATGGTTCATGATTCGATTCATCTTTCATGATTGAATTCATGATTCATGATTCAATTCATGATTCATGATTTATGATTCAATTCATGATTCATGATTTATGATTCAATTCATGATTTGTGATTCATGATTCAATTCATGATTCATGAACCATGATTCAATTCAATTCATGATTCATGATTCGATTCATGATTCAATTAATGATTCATGATTCATGATTTGATTCATGATTCATGATTCAATTCATGATTAATGAGTCATGATTCAATTTAATTCATGATTCATGATTCGATTCATGATTTGATTCATAATTCATGATTCAATTCATGATTCATGATTCATTTCATGATTCAATTCATTATTCATGATTCATTCATAATTCATGATTCATGATTCAATTCATGATTCATGATTCATTCATAATTCATAATTCATAATTCAATTCATGATTCATGATTCAATTCATGATTCAATTTATGATTCATGATTCGATTCATGATTCGATTCATGATTCGATTCATGATTCAATTCATGATTCGATTCATGATTCAATTCATAATTCATGATTCAATTCATGTTTCATGATTCATGATTCAATTCATAATTCATGATTCAATTCATGTTTCATGATTCATGATTCAATTCATGATTCGTTTCATGATTCATGATTCAATTCATGATTCGATTCATGATTCATGTCTCAATTCATGATTTATGATTCGATTAATGATTCATGATTCAATTCATGATTCATGATTCGATTCATGATTCATGATTCATGATTCGATTCATGATTCATGATTCAATTCATGATTCATGATTCGATTAATGATTCATGATTCAATTCATGATTCATGATTCATGATTCGATTCATGATTCATGATTCATTATTCAATTCATTATTCAATTCATGATTCATGATTCAATTCATGAATCGATTCATAATTCATGATTCGATTTATGATTCATGATTCGTTTCATGATTCATGATTCGAATCATGATTCATAATTCGAATCATGATTCATGATTCAATTCAAGATTCAATTCATGATTCATGATTTGTGATTCATGATTCTATTTATGATTCATGATTCGATTCATGATTCATGATTCAATTCATGATTCATGATTCATGATTCGATTAATGATTCATGATTCGATTCATGATTCATGATTCAATTCATGATTCATGATTTATGATTCAATTCATGATTCAATTAATGATTCATGATTTGATTAATGATTCATGATTCGATTCATGATTCATGATTCATGATTTGATTCATAATTCATGATTCAATTCATGATTCATGATTCAATTCATGATTCATGATTCAATTCATGATTCAATTCATTATTCATGATTCGATTCGTGATTCATGATTCATGATTCATGATTCAATTTATGATTCGATTCATGATTCATGATTCGATTCATGTTTTATGATTCAATTCATGATTCATGATCCGATTTATGATTCATGATTCATGATTCAATTCATTATTCATTATTTGATTCATGATTTAAGATTCATGATTCAATTCATGATTTATGATTCATGATTCGACTCATGATTCATGAGTCAATTCATGATTCATGATTCAATTCATGATTCATGATTTAATTCATGATTCATGATTCATTTTATAATTCATGATTCAATTCATGGTTCATGATTCATGATTCATGATTCAATTTATGATTCATGATTCATTTCATAATTCATGATTCATGATTCAATTCATGATTCAATTAATGATTCATGATTCGATTCATGATTCGATTCAAGATTCATGATTCGATTCAAGATTCATGATTCGATTCATGTTTCATGATTGAATTCATGATTCATGATTCAATTCATGATTCATGATTTATGATTCAATTCATGATTCATGATTTATGATTCAATTCATGATTTGTGATTCATGATTCAATTCATGATTCATGAACCATGATTCAATTCAATTCATGATTCATGATTCGATTCATGATTCAATTAATGATTCATGATTCATGATTTGATTCATGATTCATGATTCAATTCATGATTAATGAGTCATGATTCAATTTAATTCATGATTCATGATTCGATTCATGATTTGATTCATAATTCATGATTCAATTCATGATTCATGATTCAATTCATGATTCAATTTATGATTCATGATTCGATTCATGATTCGATTCATGATTCGATTCATGATTCAATTCATGATTCGATTCATGATTCAATTCATAATTCATGATTCAATTCATGTTTCATGATTCATGATTCAATTCATGATTCGTTTCATGATTCATGATTCAATTCATGATTCATTTCATGATTCATGATTCAATTCATGATTTATGATTTGATTCATGATTCATGATTCATGATTCGATTCATGATTCATGTCTCAATTCATGATTAATGATTCAATTCATGATTCATGATTCGATTAATGATTCATGATTCAATTCATGATTCATGATTCGATTCATGATTCATGATTCATGATTCGATTCATGATTCAATTCATGATTCATGATTCGATTAATGATTCATGATTCAATTCATGATTCATGATTCATGATTCGATTCATGATTCGATTCATGATTCATGATTCATTATTCAATTCATTATTCAATTCATGATTCATGATTCAATTCATGAATCGATTCATAATTCATGATTCGATTTATGATTCATGATTCGTTTCATGATTCATGATTCGAATCATGATTCATAATTCGAATCATGATTCATGATTCAATTCAAGATTCAATTCATGATTCATGATTTGTGATTCATGATTCTATTTATGATTCATGATTCGATTCATGATTCATGATTCAATTCATGATTCATAATTCATGATTCGATTAATGATTCATGATTCGATTCATGATTCATGATTCAATTCATGATTCATGATTTATGATTCAATTCATGATTCAATTAATGATTCATGATTTGATTAATGATTCATGATTCGATTCATGATTCATGATTTGATTCATAATTCATGATTCAATTCATGATTCATGATTCAATTCATGATTCAATTCATTATTCATGATTCGATTCGTGATTCATGATTCATGATTCAATTTATGATTCGATTCATGATTCATGATTCGATTCATGTTTTATGATTCAATTCATGATTCATGATCCGATTTATGATTCATGATTCATGACTCAAATCATGATTCATTTCATGATTTAGGATTCAATTCATGATTCATGATTCATGATTCGATTCATGATTCATGATTCGATTCATGATTCGATTCATGATTCATGATTCATGATTCATGATTCGATTCATGATTCATGATTCGATTCATGATTCATGATTCGATTCATGATTCATGATTCGATTCATGATTCATGATTCATGATTCGATTCATGATTCGATTCATGATTCATGATTCATGATTCAATTCATTATTCATTATTTGATTTATGATTCAATTCATGATTTATGATTCATGATTCGACTCATGATTCATGATTCAATTCATGATTCATGATTCATGATTCAATTAATGATTCATGATTTAATTCATGATTCATGATTCATGATTCAATTCATGATTCATGATTCATGATTCAATTCATGATTCATGATTCATGATTCAATTCATGATTCATGATTCAATTCATGATTCATGATTCATGATTCAATTCATGATTCATGAATCATGATTCATGATTTGATTCATGATTCATGATTCAATTAATGATTCATGATTCATGATTTGATTCATGATTCATGATTCAATTCATGATTAATGAATCATGATTCAATTTAATTCATGATTCATGATTGGATTCATGATTCATGATTTGATTCATAATTCATGATTCAATTCAAGATTCATGATTCAATTCATGATTCAATTCATTATTCATGATTCGATTCGTGATTCAAGTTTCATAATTCAATTCATGATTTATGATTCATGATTCGACTCATATTTAATGCTTCAATTCATGATAAATGATTCATTCATAATTCATGATTCAATTCATGATTCATTCATGATTCATGATTCAATTCATGATTCATGATTCAATTCATGATTCAATTTATGATTCATGATTCGATTCATGATTCGATTCATGATTCAATTCATGATTCGATTCATGATTCGATTCATGATTCAATTCATGATTCAATTCATGATTCAATTCATAATTCATGATTCATGAATCAATTCATGTTTCAATTCATGATTCATGATTCATAATTCAATTCATGATTCATTTCATGATTCATGATTCAATTCATGATTTATGATTTGATTCATGATTTATGATTCAATTCATGATTCATGATTCAATTCATGATTCATGATTCATGATTCGATTCATGATTCATGATTCGATTCATGATTCATGTCTCGATTCATGATTCATGTCTCGATTCATGATTCATGTCTCAATTCATGATTCATGTCTCAATTCATGATTCATGATTCATGATTCAATTCATGATTCATGATTCGATTAATGATTCATGATTCAATTCATGAATTATGATTCAATTCATGATTCATGATTCAATTCATGATTCATGATTCATGATTTATGATTCAATTCATGATTCATGATTCATGATTCGATTCATGATTCAATTCATGATTCAATACATAATTCATGATTCATGATTTATGATTCGATTCATGATTCATGATTCATGATTCGATTCATGATTCAATTCATGATTCAATACATAATTCATGATTAAATTCATGATTCGATTAATGATTCATGATTCAATTAATGATTCATGATTCAATTCATGATTCATAATTCATGATTCGATTCATGATTTGATTCATGATTCATGATTCATGCTTCATTATTCAATTCATGATTCAATTCATGATGCATGATTCGATTCATGATTCGATTCATGATTCATGATTCGATTCATGATTCATGATTCGATTCATGATTCATGATTCGTTTCATGATTCATGATTCGAATCATGATTCATGATTAAATTCATGATTCATGATTCAATTCATGATTCATGACTCAATTCATGATTCATGACTCAATTCATGATTTACGATTTGATTCATGATTTACGATTCGATTCATGTTTTATGATTCAATTCATGTTTCATGATTCATGATTCATTTCATGATTCGATTCATGTTTTATGATTCAATTCATGATTCATGATTCGATTCATGATTCAATTCATGATTCAATTCAAGATTCAATTCATGATTCATTATTTGTGATTCATGATTCTATTTATGATTCATGATTAGATTCATGATTCATGATTCAATTCATGATTCATGATTCAATTCATGATTCATGATTCAATTCATGATTCATGATTCGATTAATGATTCATGATTTGATTAATGATTCATGATTCATGATTCATGATTCATGATTCGATTCATGATTCAATTCATGATTCAATACATAATTCATGATTAAATTCATGATTCATGATTCATGATTCGATTCATGATTCATGATTCAATTCATGATTCATGATTCGATTCATGATTCATGATTCATGATTCAATTTATGATTCGCTTCATGATTCCATTCATGATTCATGATTACATTCATGTTTTATGATTCAATTCATGATTCATGATCCGATTTATGATTCATGATTCAATTCATGATTCAATTCATGATTCGATTAATAATTCATGATTCAATTCATGATTCGATTCATGATTCATGATTCATGATTCAATTCATGATTCATGATTCATGATTCAATTCATGATTCATGATTCATTTCATGATTCATGATTCAATTTATGATTCGATTCATGATTGACGATTCAATTCATGATTCATGATTCGATTCATATTTTATGATTCAATTCATGATTTATTATCCGATTTATGATTCATGATTCATGATTCAATTCATGATTCATGATTCGATTCATGATTCATGATTCGATTCATGATTCATGATTCAGATTATGATTCGATTCATGATTGACGATTCAATTCATGATTCATGATTCGATTCATATTTTATGATTCAATTCATGATTTATGATCCGATTTATGATTCATGATTCATGATTCAATTCATGATTCATGATTCGATTCATGATTCATGATTCGATTAATGATTCATGATTCCATTCATGATTTAATTCATGATTCATGATTAGATTTATGATTCATGATTCAATTCATGATTCATGATTCGATTCATGATTCGATTCATGATGCAATTCATGATTCATGATTCGATTCATGAATCATGATTCGATTCATGATTCATAATTCAATTCATGATTCAATTCATGATTCATGATTCAATTCATGATTCATGATTCATGATTCAATTCATGATTCATGATTCGATTAATGATTCATGATTCAATTCATGATTCATGATTCATGATTCGACTCATGATTCATTAGTCAATTCATGATTCATGATTTAATTCATGATTCAATTCATGATTCATGATTCAATTCATGATTTAATTCATGATTCATTTCATAATTCATGATTCAATTTATGATTCATGATTCATTTCATAATTCATGATTCATGATTCATTTCATGATTCATAATTCAATTAATGATTCATGATTCATGATTCGATTCATTATTCATGATTCAATACATGATTCATGATTCAATTCATGATTCATGATTCATGATTCATGATTCAATTCATTATTCATGATTCGATTCGTGATTCAAGATTCAAGATTCAATTCATGATTCATGATTCGACTCATATTTAATGATTCGACTCACATTTCATGCTTCAATTCATAATTCATGATTCATGATTGAATTTATGATTCATGATTCATGATTCGATTCATGATTCGACTCATGATTCATGATTCAATTCATGATTCGAATCATGATTCATGATACAATTCATGATTCATGATACAATTCATGATTCATGATTCATGATTCAATTCATGATTTGTGATTCATGATTCAATTCATGATTCATGATTCGATTCATGATTCATAATATGATTCATGATTCGAATCATGATTCATGATTCAATTCGTGATTCATGATTCGATGCTTGATTCATGATTCAATTTAAGATTCAATTCATGATTCAATTTATGATTTGTGATTCATGATTCTCTTTATGATTTATGATTCAATTCATGATTCGATTAATGATTCATGATTCAATTCATGATTCATGATTCATGATTCGATTCTTGATTCATGATTTAATTCATGATTCATAATTTATGTTTGGATTAATGATTCAGTTCATGATTCAATTCATGATTCATGATTCATGATTCATGATTAAATTCATGATTCATGATTCATGATTCGATTCATGATTCATGATTCGATTCATGATTCAATTCATGATTCATGATTCGATTAATGATTCATGATTTGATTCATGATTCAAGTCCTGATTCATGATTCAATTCATCATTCATTATTGTATTCATGATTCAATTCATGATTCAATTCATCATTCATTATTGTATTCATGATTCATGATTCAATTCATGATTCATGATTCAATTCATGATTCATGATTCGATTCATGATTCAAGATTGATGATTCAATTCATGATTTATGATTCATGATTCGACTCATGATTCATGATTCAATTCATGATTCAAGATTGATGATTCAATTCATGATTTATGATTCATGATTCGACTCATGATTCATGATTCAATTCATGATTCAATTCATGATTCAATTCATCATTCATTATTGTATTCATGATTCATGATTCAATTCATGATTCATGATTCAATTCATGATTCATGATTCGATTCATGATTCAAGATTGATGATTCAATTCATGATTTATGATTCATGATTCGACTCATGATTCATGATTCAAGATTGATGATTCAATTCATGATTTATGATTCATGATTCGACTCATGATTCATGATTCAATTCATGATTCATGATTCATGATTCAATTCATGATTCATGATTCATGATTCAATTCATGATTCATGATTCAATTCATGATTCATGATTCAATTCATGATTTGTGATTCATGATTCGATTCATGATTCATGATTCAATTTATGATTCATGATTCGATTAATGATTCATGATTCAATTTATGATTCATGATTCATGATTCGACTAATGATTCATGATTCAATTCATGATTCAGGATTCATGATTCAATTCATTAATTCATGATTTGATTCATGATTAATGATTCAATTCATTAATTCATGATTTGATTCATGATTAATGATTCATTTCATAATTCATGATTCATGATTCAATTAATGATTCAATTAATGATTCATGATTCATGATTCAATTCATGATTCATGATTCAATTCATGATTCATGATTCATGTATTGATTCATGATTCATGTATTGATTCATAATTTATGATTCAATTCATTATTCATGATTCATGATTTATGATTCAATTCATGATTCATGATTCAATTCATTATTCATGATTCAATTTGTGACTCAAGATTCAATTCATGATTCATTCATAATTCATGATTCATGATTCAATTCATGATTGAATTCATGATTCATGATTCATTCATGACTCATGATTCATGATTCGATTCATGATTCATGATTCGATTCATGATTCATGATTCATGATTCAATTCATGGTTCATGATTCATGATTTAATTAATGATTCATAATTCATGTTTCGATTCATGATTAAATGTATGATTCGATTCATGATTCAATTCATGATTCATGATTCATGATTCGACTAATGATTCATGATTCAATTCATGATTCATGATTCGATTAATGATTCATGATTCAATTCATGATTCATGATTCATGTATTGATTCATAATTTATGATTCAATTCATGATTCATGATTTATGATTCAAATTATGATTCATGATTCAATTCATTATTCATGATTCGATTCGTGTCTCAAGATTCAATACATGATTCATGATTCATTCATGATTCATGATTCAATTCATGATTTAATTCATGATTCATGATTCATTCATGATTCATGATTCATGATTCGATTCATGATTCATGATTCAATTCATGATTCATAATTCAATTCATGATTCATGATTCATGATTTAATTAATGATTCATGATTTAATTAATGATTCATAATTCATGTTTCGATTCATGATTCAATTTATGATTCGATTCATGATTCACGATTCGATTCATGATTCATGATTCAATTCATGTTTTATGATTCAATTCATGTTCATTGATTCATGATTCAAATTATGATTCATGATTCATTTCATGATACATTTCATAATTCATGATTCATGATTCAATTTATGATTTGATTCATAATTCATGATTCATGATTCGATTCATGTTTTATGATTCAATTCATGATTCATGATCCGATTTATGATTCATGATTCATGACTCAAATCATGATTCATTTCATGATTTAGGATTCAATTCATGATTCATGATTCATGATTCGATTCATGATTCGATTCATGATTCATGATTCAATTCATGATTCATGATTCGATTCATGATTCGATTCATGATTCATGATTCATGATTCGATTCATGATTTATGATTCGATTCATGATTCATGATTCGATTCATGATTCATGATTCGATTCATGATTCATGATTCGATTCATGATTCGATTCATCATTCATGATTCATGATTCGATTCATGATTCAATTCATGATTCATGATTCAATTCATGATTCATGATTTAATTAATGATTCATAATTCATGTTTCGATTCATGATTCGATTCATGTTTTATGATTCAATTCATGATTCATGATACGATTTATGATTCATGATTCATGACTCAAATCATGATTCATTTCATGATTTAGGATTCAATTCATGATTCATGATTCATGATTCAATTCATGATTCATGATTCGATTCCTGATTCATGATTTGATTCATGATTCAATTCCTGATTCATGATTCACATCATGATTCAAGATTCATGATTCAATTCATGATTTATGATTCATGATTCGACTCATGATTCATGATTCAATTCATGATTCATGATTCATGATTCAATTCATGATTCATGATTCATGATTCAATTGATGATTTGTGATTCATGATTCAATTCATGATTCATGATTCAATAATGATTCATGATTCGATTCATGATTCATTATTCATTTCATGATTCGATTCATGATTCGATTCATGATTCATGATTCATGATTCATGATTCGATTCATGATTCATGATTCGTTTCATGATTCATGATTCGAATCATGATTCATAATTCGAATCATGATTCATGATTCAATTCATGATTCATGACTCAATTCATGATTTACGATTTGCTTCACAATTTACGATTCGATTCATGTTTTATGATTCAATTCATGTTTTATGATTCAATTCATGTTTCATGATTCATGATTCATTTCATGATTCGATTCATGTTTTATGATTCAATTCATGATTCATGATTCGATTCATGATTCAATTCAAGATTCAATTCATGATTCATGATTTGTGATTCATGATTCTATTTATGATTCATGATTCGATTCATGATTCATGATTCAATTCATGATTCATGATTCAATTCATGATTCATGATTCGATTAATGATTCATGATTCAATTCATGATTAATGATTCAATTCATGATTCATGATTTATGATTCAATTCATGATTCAATTAATGATTCATGATTTGATTAATGATTCATGATTCGATTCATGATTCATGATTCAATTCATATTTTAATTAATGATTCATGATTCGTGATTTATGATTCAATTCATGATTCATGATTCATGATTCGATTCATGATTCAATTCATGATTCAATTCATTATTCAATACATAATTCATGATTAAATTCATGATTCATGATTCATGATTCGAATCATGATTTATGATTCGATTTATGATTTGCTTCATGATTCCATTCATGATTCATGATTCATGATTCGATTCATGTTTTATGATTCAATTCATGATTCATGATCCGATTTATGATTCATGATTCAATTCATGATTCAATTCATGATTTGATTAATGATTCATGATTCGATTCATGATTCAATTCATGATTCATGATTCAATTCATGATTCATAATTCAATTCATGATTCATGATATAATTAATGATTCATGATTTAATTAATGATTCATAATTCATGTTTCGATTCATGATTCAATTTATGATTCGATTCATGATTCACGATTCGATTCATGATTCGATTCATGTTTTATGATTCAATTCATGTTCATTGATTCATGATTCAATTCATGATTCATGATTCATTTCATAATTCATTTCATGATTCATGATTCATGATTCAATTTATGATTCGATTCATGATTCATGATTCGATTCATGTTTTATGATTCAATTCATGATTCATGATACGATTTATAATTCATGATTCATGACTCAAATCATGATTCATTTCATGATTTAGGATTCAATTCATGATTCATGATTCATGATTCGATTCATGATTCGATTCATGATTCGATTCATGATTCATGATTCATGATTTGATTCATGATTCAATTCCTGATTGATGATTCACATCATGATTCAAGATTCATGATTCAATTCATGATTTATGATTCATGATTTGACTCATGATTCATGATTCAATTCATGATTCATGATTCATGATTCAATTCATGATTCATGATTCATGATTCAATTGATGATTTGTGATTCATGATTCAATTCATGATTCATGATTCAATAATGATTCATGATTCGATTCATGATTCATGATTCATTATTCAATTCATGATTCGATTCATGATTCGATTCATGATTCATGATTCGATTCATGATTCATGATTCAATTCATGATTCATTTCATGATTCATGATTCAATTCATGATTTATGATTTGATTCATGATTTATGATTCAATTCATGATTTATGATTCAATTCATGATTCATGATTCAATTCATGATTCAATTCATGATTCATGATTCATGATTCGATTCATGATTCATGATTCGATTCATGATTCATGATTCGATTCATGATTCATGTCTCGATTCATGATTCATGATTCAATTCATGAATTATGATTCAATTCATGATTCATGATTCAATTCATGATTCATGATTCATGATTCAATTCATGATTCATGATTCATGATTTATGATTCAATTCATGATTCATGATTCATGATTTATTGATTCAATTCATGATTCATGATTCATGATTCAATATATGATTCAATTCATGATTCAATACATAATTCATGATTCATGATTTATGATTCAATTCATGATTCATGATTCATGATTCGATTCATGATTCATGATTCGATTAATGATTCATGATTCGATTAATGATTCATGATTCGATTCATGATTCATGATTTATGATTCAATTCATGATTCAATTAATGATTCATGATTTGATTAATGATTCATGATTCGTTTCATGATTCATGATTCAATTCATATTTTAATTCATGATTCATGATTTATGATTCAATTCATGATTCATGATTCATGAATCGATTCATGATTCGATTCAATACATAATTCATGATTAAATTCATGATTCATAATTCATGATTCATGATTCGATTCATGATTCATGATTCGATTCATGATTCAATTCATGATTCATGATTCGATTCATGATTCATGATTCATGATTCAATTTATGATTCGCTTCATGATTCATGATTCATGATTCGATTCATGTTTTATGATTCAATTCAAGATTCATGATCCGATTTATGATTCATGATTCAATTCATGATTCAATTCATGATTCGATTCGTGATTCATGATTCAATTCATGATTCGATTCATGATTCATGATTCATGATTCAATTCATGATTCATGATTCATTTCATGATTCATGATTGAATTTATGATTCGATTCATGATTCATGATTCAATTCATGGTTCATGATTTAATTCATGATTTAATTCATGATTCATGATTCATTTCATAATTCATGATTCATGATTTAATTCATGATTCATGATTCATTATTCAATTCATGGTTCATGATTCATGAATCATGATTCAATTTATGATTCATGATTCATAATTCAATTTATGATTCATGATTCATTTCATAATTCATGATTCATGATTCAATTCATGATTCAATTCATGATCCATTTCATGATTCATTTCATGATTCATAATTCAATTAATGATTCATGATTCATGATTCGATTCATTATTCATGATTCAATACATGATTCATGATTCAATTCATGATTCATGATTCATGATTCAATTCATTATTCATGATTCGATTTGTGATTCAAGATTCATGATTCAATTCATGATTCGACTCATATTTAATGATTCGACTCATATTTCATGCTTTAATTCATGATTCATGATTCAATTCATGATTCATGATTCAATTCATGATTCATGATTCATTCATAATTCATGATTCAATTTATGATTCATGATTCGACTCATGATTCATGATTCAATTCATGATTTGTGATTCATGATTCAATTCATGATTCATGATTCGATTCATGATTCATAATATGATTCATGATTCGAATCATGATTCATGATTCAATTCATGATTCATGATTCGATGCTTGATTCATGATTCAATTTAAGATTCAATTCATGATTCAATTTATGATTTGTGATTCATGATTCTCTTTATGATTTATGATTCAATTCATGATTCGATTCATGATTCATGATTCAATTCATGATTCATGATTCATGATTCATGATTCGATTCATGATTCTCTTTATGATTTATGATTCAATTCATGATTCGATTAATGATTCATGATTCAATTCATGATTCATGATTCTCTTTATGATTTATGATTCAATTCATGATTCGATTAATGATTCATGATTCAATTCATGATTCATGATTAATGATTCATGATTCATGATTTGATTCATGATTCATGATTCATGATTTAATTCATGATTCATAATTTATGTTTCGATTCATGATTCAGTTCATGATTCAATTCATGATTTATGATTCATGATTAAATTCATGATTCATGATTTGATTCATGATTCAAGTCCTGATTCATGATTCACATCATGATTCAAGATTCATGATTCAATTCATGATTTATGATTCATGATTCGACTCATGATAAATGATTCAATTCATGATTCATGATTCATGATTCAATTCATGATTCATGATTCATATCATGATTTGTGATTCATGATTGAATTCATGATTCTTGATTCAATTCATGATTCATAATATGATTCATGATTCGAATCATGATTCATGATTCATGATTCATGTATCATTTCATCATTCAAGATTCACGTATCAATTCATCATTCATTATTGTATTCATGATTCATCATTCAATTCATGATTCATGATTCAATTCATGATTCATGATTCATGATTCAATTCATGATTCATGGTTCATGATTCATGATTCAATTCATGATTCATTATTCAATTCATGATTCAATTCATGATTCATGATTCAATTCATGATTCAATTCATGATTTGTGATTCATGATTTGTGATTCATGATTTGTGATTCATGATTCAATTCATGATTCTTGATTCATGATTCAATTTATGATTCATGATTCGATTAATGATTAATGATTCAATTTATGATTCATGATTCATGATTTAATTCATGATTAATGATTCATTTCATAATTCATGATTCATGATTCATGATTCAATTCATGATTAATGATTCAAATAATGATTCATGATTCATGATTCAATTCATGATTCATGATTCATGTATTGATTCATGATTCATGTATTGATTCATAATTTATGATTCAATTCATTATTCATGATTCATGATTTATGATTCAATTCATGATTCATGATTCAATTCATTATTCATGATTCGATTTGTGACTCAAGATTCAATTCATGATTCATGATTCATTCATAATTCATGATTCATGATTCAATTCATGATTGAATTCATGATTCATGATTCATTCATGATTCATGATTCATGATTCGATTCATGATTTATGATTCGATTCATGATTCATGATTCATGATTCAATTCATGATTCATGATTCATGATTTAATTAATGATTCATAATTCATGATTCGATTCATGTTTTATGATTCAATTCATGTTCATTGATTCATGATTCAATTCATGATTCATGATTCAAATTATGATTCATGATTTATGATTTAATTAATGATTCATGATTCATTTCATGATTCATGATTCATGATTCAATTAATGATTCATGATTCATGATTCAATTCATGATTCATGATTCGATTAATGATTCATGATTCAATTCATGATTCATGATTCATGTATTGATTCATGATTCATGTATTGATTCATAATTTATGATTCAATTCATGATTCATGATTCATGATTTATGATTCAAATTATGATTCATGATTCAATTCGTGTCTCAAGATTCAATACATGATTCATGATTCATTCATGATTCATGATTCAATTCATGATTCAATTCATGATTCATGATTCATTCATGATTCATGATTCATGATTCGATTCATGATTCATGATTCGATTCATGATTCATGATTCAATTCATGATTCATGATTTAATTCATGATTCATGATTTAATTAATGATTCATAATTCATGTTTCGATTCATGATTCAATTTATGATTCGATTCATGATTCACGATTCGATTCATGATTCATGATTTGATTCATGTTTTATGATTCAATTCATGTTCATTGATTCATGATTCAAATTATGATTCATGATTCATTTCATGATACATTTCATAATTCATGATTCAATTTATGATTCGATTCATGATTCATGATTCATGATTCGATTCATGTTTTATGATTCAATTCATGATTCATGATTCGATTCATGATTCATGATTCATGATTCGATTCATGATTCATGATTCATGATTCATGATTCAATTCATGATTCATGATTTAATTAATAATTCATGATTTAATTAATGATTCATAATTCATGTTTCGATTCATGATTCAATTTATGATTCGATTCATGATTCACGATTCGATTCATGATTCAATTCATGTTTTATGATTCAATTCATGTTCATTGATTCATGATTCAATTCATGTTCATTGATTCATGATTCAATTCATGATTCGATTCATGATTCATGATTCATTATTCAATTCATGATTCAATTCATGATTCATGATTCGATTCATGATTCGATTCATGATTCGATTCATGATTCATGATTCGTTTCATGATTCATGATTCGAATCATGATTCATAATTCGAATCATGATTCATGATTCAATTCATGATTCATGATTTATGATTCAATTCATGATTTGATTAATGATTCATGATTTGATTAATGATTCATGATTCGATTCATGATTCATGATTCAATTCATGTTTTAATTCATGATTCATGATTCGATTCATGATTCAATTCATGATTCAATACATAATTCATGATTCAATTCATGATTTGATTAATGATTCATGTTTTAATTCATGATTCATGATTCAATTCATGATTCATGATTCGATTCATGATTCATGATTCAATTTATGATTCATGATTCAATTTATGATTCGCTTCATGATTCCATTCATGATTCATGATTCATGATTCGATTCATGTTTTATGATTCAATTCATGATTCATGATCCGATTTTTGATTCATGATTCAATTCATGATTCTTGATTCAATTCATGTTTTAATTCATGATTCAATACATAATTCATGATTAAATTCATGATTCATGATTCATGATTCAATTCATGATTCATGATTCGATTCATGATTCATGATTCAATTTATGATTCGCTTCATGATTCCATTCATGATTCATGATTCATGATTCGATTCATGTTTTATGATTCAATTCATGATTCATGATCCGATTTATGATTCATGATTCAATTCATGATTCGATTTATGATTCATGATTCAATTCATGATTCGATTCATGATTCATGATTCAATTCATGATTCGATTCATGATTCATGATTCGATTCATGATTCAATTTATGATTCATGATTCGATTAATGATTCATGATTCAATTTATGATGCATGATTCATGATTCGATTCATGATTCATGATTCTTGATTCATGATTCGATTCATGATTCATGATTTGATTCATGATTCATGATTCAATTCATGATTCAATTCATGATTCATGATTCTCTTCATGATTCATAATTCATGATTCAATTCATGATTCATGATTCATTTCATGATTCATGATTCAATTTATGATTCGATTCATGATGCACGATTCGATTCATGATTCAATTCATGATTCATGATTCAATTTATGATTCGATTCATGATTCACGATTCAATTCATGATTCATGATTCATGATTCAATTAATGATTCATGATTCCATTCATGATTCAATTCATGATTCATGATTCAATTCATGATTCATGATTCGATTTATGATTCATGATTCGATTCATGATTCAATTCATGATTCATGATTCGAATTATGAATCATGATTCGATTCATGATTCATAATTCAATTCATGATTCAATTCATTATTCATGATTCAAGATTCAATTCATGTTTCAAGATTCATGATTCAATTCATGATTTATGATTCATGATTCGACTCATGATTCATGATTCAATTCATGATTCATGATTAATGATTCGATTCATGTTTCATGATTCAATTCATGATTCAATTCATGATTCATGATTCAATTCATGATTCATGATTCAATTAATGATTCAATTCATGATTCATGATTCATGATTCGACTCATGATTCATTAGTCAATTCATGATTCATGATTCAATTCATGATTTAATTTATGATTCATGATTCATGATTCGACTCATGATTCATGATTCAATTCATGATTCATGATTCATGATTCATTTCATGATTCAATTCATGATTCATGATTCATTTCATAATTCATGATTCATGATTCAATTCATGATTCATGATTCAATTCATGATTCATGATTCAATTTATGATTCATTTCATAATTCATGATTCATTTCATAATTCATGATTCAATTCATGATTCATGATTCAATTCATGATTCATGATTCAATTCATGATTCATGATTCAATTCATGATTCATGATTCATGATTTATGATTCAATTCATTATTCATGATTCATGATTCGATTCATGATTCAATTCATTATTCAATACATTATTCAATACATAATTCATGATTCAATTCATGATTCATGATTCATTTCATGATTCATGATTCATGATTCAATTCATGATTCATGATTCATTTCATGATTCATGATTCAATTTATGATTCGATTCATGATTGACGATTCAATTCATGATTCATGATTCATGATTCGATTCATATTTTATGATTCAATTCATGATTTATGATCCGATTTATGATTCATGATTCGATTCATGATTCATGATTCGATTACTGATTCATGATTCGATTCATGATTCGATTCATGATTCAATTCATGGTTCATGATTCGATTCATGATTCATGATTCGATTCATGATTCATGATTCGATTCATGATTCAACTCATGATTCATGATTCAATTCATTATTCATGATTCAATTCATGATTCATGATTCGACTCATGATTCATGATTCGACTCATGATTCATGATTCAATTCATGATTCATGATTCATGATTCGATTCATGTTTCATGATTCAATTCAGAATTCATGATTCAATTCAGAATTCATGATTCAATTCATGATTTAATTCATGATTAATGATTCAATTCAAGATTCATGATTCAATTCATGATTCGATTAATGATTCATGATTCAATTCATGATTCATGATTCGACTCATGATTCATTAGTCAATTCATGATTCATGATTCAATTCATGATTTAATTCATGATTCATGATTCATTTCATAATTCATGATTCATGATTCAATTCATGATTCATGATTCATGATTCAATTCATGGTTCATGATTCATGATTCATGATTCAATTTACGATTCATGATTCATGATTCAATTTATGATTCATGATTCATTTCATAATTCATGATTCATGATTCAATTCATGATTCATGATTCATGATTCATGATTCGATTCATTATTCATGATTCAATACATGATTCATGATTCAATTCATGATTCATGATTCATGATTCAATTCATGATTCATGATTCAATTCATTATTCATGATTCGATTCGTGGTTCAAGATTTGTGATTCAATTCATGATTCATGATTCGACTCATATTTAATGATTCGACTCATATTTCATGCTTCAATTCATGATTCATGATTCATTCATAATTCATGATTCAATTTATGATTCATGATTCATGATTTGATTAATGATTCGACTCATGATTCATGATACAATTCATGATTCATGATACAATTCATGATTTATGATTCATGATTCAATTCATGATTTGTGATTCATGATTCAATTCATGATTCATGATTCGATTCATGATTCATAATATGATTCATGATTCGAATCATGATTCATGATTCAATTCATGATTCATGATTCGATGCTTGATTCATCATTCAATTTAAGATTCAATTCATGATTCAATTCATGATTTGTGATTCATGATTCTCTTTATGATTTATGATTCAATTCATGATTCGATTAATTATTCATGATTCATGATTCATGATTCGATTCATGATTCATGATTCATGATTCGATTCATGATTCATGATTCATGATTTAATTCATGATTCATAATTTATGTTTCAATTCATGATTCAGTTCATGATTAAATTCATGATTCATGATTCATGATTAAATTCATGATTCATGATTCATGATTCGATTCATGATTCATGATTCGATTCATGATTCGATTCATGATTCAATTCATGATTCATGATTCGATTAATGATTCATGATTTGATTCATGATTCAAGTCCTGATTCATGATTCACATCATGATTCAAGATTCATGATTCAATTCATGATTTATGATTCATGATTTGACTCATGATAAATGATTCATAACATGATTTGTGATTCATGATGGAATTCATGATTCTTGATTCAATTCATGATTCATAATATGATTCATGATTCGAATCATGATTCATGATTCAATTCATGATTCATGATTCATGATTCAATTTATGATTCATTTCATAATTCATGATTCATGATTCAATTCATGATTTATGATTCAATTCATTATTCATGATTCATGATTCGATTCATGATTCAATTCATTATTCAATACATAATTCATGATTAAATTCATGATTCATGATTCATTTCATGATTCATGATTCATGATTCAATTCATGATTCATGATTCATTTCATGATTCATGATTCAATTTATGATTCGATTCATGATTGACGATTCAATTCATGATTCATGATTCGATTCATATTTTATGATTCAATTCAAGATTTATGATCCGATTTATGATTCATGATTCAATTCATGATTCATGATTCGATTCATGATTCATGATTCGATTACTGATTCATGATTCGATTCATGATTCGATTCATGATTCAATTCATGATTCATGATTAGATTTATGATTCATGATTCGATTCATGATTCATGATTCGATTCATGATTCATGATTCGATTAATGATTCATGATTCGACTCATGATTCATTAGTCAATTCATGATTCATGATTCAATTCATGATTTAATTCATGATTCATGATTCATTTCATAATTCATGATTCATGATTCAATTCATGATTCATGATTCATGATTCAATTCATGGTTCATGATTCATGATTCATGATTCAATTTACGATTCATGATTCATGATTCAATTTATGATTCATGATTCATTTCATAATTCATTATTCATGATTCAATTCATGATTCATGATTCATGATTCATGATTCGATTCATTATTCATGATTTAATTCATGATTAATGATTCAATTCAAGATTCATGATTCAATTCATGATTCGATTAATGATTCATGATTCAATTCATGATTCATGATTCGACTCATGATTCATTAGTCAATTCATGATTCATGATTCAATTCATGATTTAATTCATGATTCATGATTCATTTCATAATTCATGATTCATGATTCAATTCATGATTCATGATTCATGATTCAATTCATGGTTCATGATTCATGATTCATGATTCAATTTACGATTCATGATTCATGATTCAATTTATGATTCATGATTCATTTCATAATTCATGATTCATGATTCAATTCATGATTCATGATTCATGATTCATGATTCGATTCATTATTCATGATTCAATACATGATTCATGATTCAATTCATGATTCATGATTCATGATTCAATTCATGATTCATGATTCAATTCATTATTCATGATTCGATTCGTGATTCAAGATTCGTGATTCAATTCATGATTCATGATTCGACTCATATTTAATGATTCGACTCATATTTCATGCTTCAATTCATGATTCATGATTCATTCATAATTCATGATTCAATTTATGATTCATGATTCATGATTTGATTCATGATTCGACTCATGATTCATGATACAATTCATGATTCATTATACAATTCATGATTCATGATACAATTCATGATTTATGATTCATGATTCAATTCCTGATTTGTGATTCATGATTCAATTCATGATTCATGATTCGATTCATGATTCATAATATGATTCATGATTCGAATCATGATTCATGATTCAATTCATGATTCATGATTCGATGCTTGATTCATGATTCAATTTAAGATTCAATTCATGATTCAATTCATGATTTGTGATTCATGATTCTCTTTATGATTTATGATTCAATTCATGATTCGATTAATTATTCATGATTCATGATTCATTATTCGATTCATGATTCATGATTCATGATTCGATTCATGATTCATGATTCATGATTTAATTCATGATTCATAATTTATGTTTCAATTCATGATTCAGTTCATGATTAAATTCATGATTCATGATTCATGATTAAATTCATGATTCATGATTCATGATTCGATTCATGATTCATGATTCGATTCATGATTCGATTCATGATTCAATTCATGATTCATGATTCGATTAATGATTCATGATTTGATTCATGATTCAAGTCCTGATTCATGATTCACATCATGATTCAAGATTCATGATTCAATTTATGATTTATGATTCATGATTTGACTCATGATAAATGATTCATAACATGATTTGTGATTCATGATGGAATTCATGATTCTTGATTCAATTCATGATTCATAATATGATTCATGATTCGAATCATGATTCATGATTCAATTCATGATTCATGATTCATGATTCAATTTATGATTCATTTCATAATTCATGATTCATGATTCAATTCATGATTTATGATTCAATTCATTATTCATGATTCATGATTCGATTCATGATTCAATTCATTATTCAATACATAATTCATGATTAAATTCATGATTCATGATTCATTTCATGATTCATGATTCATGATTCAATTCATGATTCATGATTCATTTCATGATTCATGATTCAATTTATGATTCGATTCATGATTGACGATTCAATTCATGATTCATGATTCGATTCATATTTTATGATTCAATTCAAGATTTATGATCCGATTTATGATTCATGATTCAATTCATGTTTTATGATTCGATTCATGATTCATGATTCGATTCATGATTCATGATTCGATTACTGATTCATGATTCGATTCATGATTCGATTCATGATTCAATTCATGATTCATGATTAGATTTATGATTCATGATTCGATTCATGATTCATGATTCGATTCATGATTCATGATTCGAATAATGATTCATGATTCAATTCATGATTCATGATTGGACTCATGATTCATTAGTCAATTCATGATTCATTATTCAATTCATGATTTAATTCATGATTCATGATTCATTTCATAATTCATGATTCATGATTCAATTCATGATTCATGATTCATGATTCAATTCATGGTTCATTATTCATGATTCATGATTCAATTTATGATTTATGATTCATGATTCAATTTATGATTCATGATTCATTTCATAATTCATGATTCATGATTCAATTCATGATTCAATTCATGATTCATTTCATGGTTCATGATTCAATTAATGATTCATGATTCATGATTCATGATTCGATTCATTATTCATGATTCAATACATGATTCATGATTCAATTCATGATTCATGATTCATGATTCAATTCATGATTCATGATTCAATTCATTATTCATGATTCGATTCGTGATTCAAGATTCGTGATTTAATTCATGATTCATGATTCGACTCATATTTAATGATTCGACTCATATTTCATGCTTCAATTCATGATTCATGATTCAATTCATGATTCATGATTCATTCATAATTCATGATTCAATTTACGATTCATGATTCATGATTTGATTCATGATTCGACTCATGATTCATGATACAATTCATGATTCATGATACAATTCATGATTCTTGATACAATTCATGATTTATGATTCATGATTCATGATTCAATTCATGATTTGTGATTCATGATTCAATTCATGATTCATGATTCGATTCATTATTCATAATGATTCATGATTCGAATTATGATTCATGATTCAATTCATGATTTGTGATTCATGATTCTCTTTATGATTTATGATTCAATTCATGATTCAATTAATGATTCATGATTCATGATTCATGATTCGATTCATGATTCATGATTCATGATTCATGATTCGATTCATGATTCATGATTCATGATTTAATTCATGATTCATAATTTATGTTTCGATTCATGATTCAGTTCATGATTCAATTCATGATTCATGATTCATGATTCATGATTAAATTCATGATTCATGATTCATGATTCGATTCATGATTCATGATTCAATTCATGATTCATGATTCGATTAATGATTCATGATTTGATTCATGATTCAAGTCCTGATAAATGATTCACATCATGATTCAAGATTCATGATTCAATTCATGATTTATGATTCATGATTCCACTCATGATAAATGATTCATATCATGATTTGTGATTCATGATGGAATTCATGATTCTTGATTCAATTCATGATTCATAATATGATTCATGATTCGAATCGTGATTCATGATTCATGATTCAATTCATGATTCATGATTCAATTCATGATTCATGAATCATGATTCAATTTATGATTCATTTCATAATTCATGATTCATGATTCATGATTCAATTCATGATTCATGATTCAATTCATGATTCATGATTCAATTCATGATTCATGATTTAATTCATGATTCATGATTCAATTCATGATTCATGATTCAATTCATGATTCATGAATCATGATTTATGATTCAATTCATTATTCATGATTCATGATTCGATTCATGATTCAATTCATTATTCAATACATAATTCATGATTCATGATTCATTTCATGATTCATGATTCAATTCATGATTCATGATTCATTTCATGATTCATGATTCAATTTATGATTCGATTCATGATTGACGATTCAATTCATGATTCATGATTCATGACTCGATTCATATTTTATGATTCAATTCAAGATTTATGATCCGATTTATGATTCATGATTCAATTATTGATTCATGATTCGATTCATGATTAATGATTCGATTACTGATTCATGATTCGATTCATGATTCGATTCATGATTCAATTCATGATTCAATTCATGATTCATGATTAGATTCATGATTCATGATTCGATTCATGATTCATGATTCGATTACTGATTCATGATTCGATTCATGATTCGATTCATGATTCAATTCTTGATTCGATTCATGATTCAATTCATGATTCATGATTAGATTTATGATTCATGATTCAATTCATGATTCATGATTCGATTCATGATTCATGATTCAATTCAAGATTCATGATTCGATTCATGAATCATGATTCGATTCATGATTCATAATTCAATTCATGATTCAATTCATTATTCATGATTCAATTCATGATTCAAGATTCATGCATGAATTCATGATTTATGATTCATGATTCAATTCATGATTCATGATTCATGATTCGATTCATGTTTCATGATTCAATTCAGAATTCTAGATTTAATTCATGATTCAATTCATGATTTATGATTCAATTCATGATTCATGATTCATGATTCAATTCATGATTCATGATTTGATTAATGATTCATGATTCAATTCATGATTCATGATTCGACTCATGATTCATTAGTCAATTCATGATTTATGATTCAATTCATGATTTAATTCATGATTCATGATTCATTTCATAATTCATGATTCATGATTCAATTCATGATTCATGATTCAATTCATGGTTCATGATTCATGATTCAATGTATGATTCATGATTCATGATTCAATTTATGATTCATGATTCATTTCATAATTCATGATTCATGATTCAATTCATGATTCAATTCATGATTCATTTCATGGTTCATGATTCAATTCATGATTCATGATTCATGATTCATGATTCGATTCATGATTCATGATTCGATTCATGATTCAATTCATGATTCATGATTCAATTCATTATTCATGATT
Source organism: Mixophyes fleayi (assembly GCF_038048845.1). Classification (NCBI taxonomy): domain Eukaryota; kingdom Metazoa; phylum Chordata; class Amphibia; order Anura; family Limnodynastidae; genus Mixophyes; species Mixophyes fleayi. The sequence continues at coordinate 62,102 of NW_027446989.1, read as the reverse complement.
CGATTCGTGATTCAAGATTCGTGATTCAATTCATGATTCATGATTCGACTCATATTTAATGATTCGACTCATATTTCATGCTTCAATTCATGATTCATGATTCAATTCATGATTCATGATTCATTCATAATTCATGATTCAATTTATGATTCATGATTCATGATACAATTCATGATTCATGATTCAATTCATGATTCATGATTCGATGCTTGATTCATGATTCAATTTAAGATTCAATTCATGATTCAATTCATGATTTGTGATTCATGATTCAATTTATGATTCAATTCATGATTCGATTAATGATTCATGATTCATGATTCATGATTTAATTCATGATTCATAATTTATGTTTCGATTCATGATTCAGTTCATGATTCAATTCATGATTCATGATTCATGATTCAATTCATGATTCATGATTCATGATTCGATTCATGTTTCATGATTCAATTCAGAATTCATGATTCAATTCATGATTCAATTCATGATTCATGATTCAATTCATGATTCATAATTCATGATTCAATTCATGATTCATGATTCGATTAATGATTCATGATTCATGATTCAACTCATGATTCATAAGTCAATTCATGATTCATGATTCAATTCATGATTCATGATTCATGATTCAATTCATGGTTCATGATTCATGATTCATGATTCAATTTATGATTCATGATTCATGATTCAATTTATGATTCATGATTCATTTCATAATTCATTTCATGGTTCATGATTCAATTAATGATTCATGATTCATGATTCATGATTCGATTCATTATTCATGATTCAATACATGATTCATGATTCAATTCATGATTCATGATTCATGATTCAATTCATGATTCATGATTCAATTCATTATTCATGATTCGATTCGTGATTCAAGATTCGTGATTCAATTCATGATTCATGATTCGACTCATATTTAATGATTCGACTCATATTTCATGCTTCAATTCATGATTCATGATTCAATTCATGATTCATGATTCATTCATAATTCATGATTCAATTTATGATTCATGATTCATGATTTGATTCATGATTCGACTCATGATTCATGATACAATTCATGATTCATGATACAATTCATGATTTATGATTCATGATTCATGATTCAATTCATGATTTGTGATTCATGATTCAATTCATGATTCATGATTCGATTCATGATTCATAATATGATTCATGATTCGAATCATGATTCATGATTCTATTCATGATTCATGATTCGATGCTTGATTCATGATTCAATTTAAGATTCAATTCATGATTTAATTCATAATTTGTGATTCATGATTCTCTTTATGATTTATGATTCAATTCATGATTCGATTAATGATTCATGATTCATGATTCGATTCATGATTCATGATTCGATTCATGATTCATGATTCTTGATTTAATTCATGATTCATAATTTATGTTTCGATTCATGATTCAGTTCATGATTCAATTCATGATTCATGATTCATGATTAAATTCATGATTCATAATTCGTGATTCAATTCATGATTCATGATTCGATTCATGATTCAATTCATGATTCATGATTCGATTAATGATTCATGATTTGATTCATGATTCAAATCCTGATTCATGATTCACATCATGATTCAAGATTCATGATTCAATTCATGATTTATGATTCATGATTCGACTCATGATAAATGATTCAATTCATGATTCATGATTCAATTCATGATTCATGATTCAATTCATCATTCATTATTGTATTCATGATTCATGATTCAATTCATGATTCATGATTCGATTCATGATTCAAGATTGATGATTCAATTTATGATTTATGATTCATGATTCGACTCATGATTCATGATTCAATTCATGTTTAATGATTCATGATTCAATTCATGATTCATGGTTCCTGATTCATGATTCAATTCATGATTCATGATTCGATTCATGATTCATGATTCGATTCATGATTCATGATTCGATTCATGATTCAATTCATGATTCATGATTCGATTAATGATTCATGATTTGATTCATGATTCAAGTCCTGATTCATGATTCACATCATGATTCAAGATTCATGATTCAATTCATGATTTATGATTCATGATTCGACTCATGATAAATGATTCAATTCATGATTCATGATTCATGATTCATATCATGATTTGTGATTCATGATGGAATTCATGATTCTTGATTCAATTCATGATTCATAATATGATTCATGATTCGAATCATGATTTATGATTCAATTCATGATTCAATTCATGATTCATGATTCAATTCATCATTCATTATTGTATTCATGATTCATGATTCAATTCATGATTCATGATTCAATTCATGATTCATGATTCGATTTATGATTCAAGATTGATGATTCAATTCATGATTTATGATTCATGATTCAACTCATGATTCATGATTCAATTCATGATTCATGATTCATGATTCAATTCATGATTCATGATTCAATTCATGATTCAATTCATGATTCATGATTCAATTCATGATTTGTGATTCATGATTTGTGATTCATGATTCAATTCATGATTCATGATTCATGATTCGACTAATGCTTCATGATTCAATTTATGATTCATGATTCATGATTCGACTAATGATTCATGATTCAATTTATGATTCATGATTCATGATTCGACTAATGATTCATGATTCAATCATGATTCATGATTCATGATTTAATTCATGATTAATGATTCATTTCATAATTCATGATTCATGATTCATGATTCAATTCATGATTAATGATTCAATTAATGATTCATGATTCATGATTCAATTCATGATTCATGATTCATGTATTGATTCATGATTCATGTATTGATTCATGATTTATGATTCAATTCATTATTCATGATTCATGATTTATGATTCAATTCATGATTCATGATTCAATTCATTATTCATGATTCGATTCGTGACTCAAGATTCAATTCATGATTCATGATTCAATTCATGATTCAATTCATGATTCATGATTCATTCATGATTCATGATTCATGATTCGATTCATGATTCATGATTCGATTCATGATTCATGATTCGAATCATGATTTATGATTCATGATTCAATTCATGATTCATGATTCATGATTTAATTAATGATTCATAATTCATGTTTCGATTCATGATTCAATTTATGATTCGATTCATGATTCACGATTCAATTCATGATTCATGATTCATGATTCGATTCATGTTTTATGATTCAATTCATGTTCATTGATTCATGATTCAATTCATGATTCATGATTCGACTAATGATTCATGATTCAATTTATGATTCATGATTCATGATTCGACTAATGATTCATGATTCAATTTATGATTCATGATTCATGATTCGACTAATGATTCATGATTCAATTCATGATTCATGATTCATGATTCAATTCATGATTCATGATTCATGATTTAATTAATGATTCATGATTCATTTCATAATTCATGATTCAATTCATGATTCATGATTCAATTCATGATTCATGATTCATGATTCAATTCATGATTCATGATTCGATTAATGATTCATGATTCAATTCATGATTCATGATTCATGTATTGATTCATAATTTATGATTCAATTCATGATTCATGATTCATGATTTATGATTCAAATTATGATTCATGATTCAATTCATGATTCATGATTCATGATTCATGATTCATTCATGATTCATGATTCAATTCATGATTCATGATTCATGATTTAATTAATGATTTATAATTCATGTTTCGATTCATGATTTAATTTATGATTCGATTCATGATTCACGATTTGATTCATGATTCATGATTCGATTCATGATTCATGATTCGATTCATGTTTTATGATTCAATTCATGTTCATTGATTCATGATTCAAATTATGATTCATGATTCATTTCATGATACATTTCATAATTCATGATTCAAATGATTCGATTCATGATTCATGATTCATGATGCGATTCATGTTTTATGATTCAATTGATGATTCATGATCCGATTTATGATTCATGATTCATGACTCAAATCATGATTCATTTCATGATTTAGGATTCAATTCATGATTCATGATTCATGATTCGATTCATTATTCATGATTCGATTTATGATTCATGATTCGATTCATGATTCATGATTCGATTCATGATTCATGATTCGATTCATGATTCGATTCATGATTCGATTCATGATTCATGATTCGATTCATGATTCATGATTCAATTCATGATTCATGATTCGATTCATGATTCATGATTCGATTCATGATTCGATTCATGATTCGATTCATGATTCATGATTCGATTCATGATTCATGATTCAATTCATGATTCATGATTTAATTAATGATTTATGATTTAATTAATGATTCATAATTCATGTTTCGATTCATGATTCAATTTATGATTCGATTCATGATTCATGATTTAATTAATGATTCATGATTTAATTAATGATTCATAATTCATGTTTCGATTCATGATTCAATTTATGATTCGATTCATGATTCACGATTCGATTCATGATTCGATTCATGTTTTATGATTCAATTCATGTTCATTGATTCATGATTCAATTCATGATTCATGATTCATTTCATAATTCATTTCATGATTCATGATTCATGATTTAATTTATGATTCGATTCATGATTCGTGATTCATGATTCATGATTCATGATTCGATTTATGATTCATGACTCAAATTATGATTCATTTCATGATTTAGGATTCAATTCATGATTCATGATTCGATTCATGATTCGATTCATGATTCATGATTCGATTCATGATTCGATTCATGATTCATGATTCAATTCATGATTCATGATTTGATTCATGATTCAATTCCTGATTCATGATTCACATCATGATTCAAGATTCATGATTCAATTCATGATTCATGATTCGACTCATGATTCATGATTCAATTCATGATTCTTGATTCGACTCATGATTCATAATATGATTCATGATTCGAATCATGATTCATGATTCAATTCATGATTTAATTCATGATTCATAATTCATGATTCAAATCATCATTCATTATTCTATTCATGATTCATGATTCAATTCATGATTCATGATTCGATTCATGATTCATGATTCGATTCAAGATTCATGATTCAATTCATGATTTATGATTCATGAATCGACTCATGATTCATGATTCGACTCATGATTCATGATTCAATTCATGATTCATGATTCATGATTCAATTCATGATTCATGGTTCATGATTCATGATTCAATTCATGATTCAATTCATGATTCAATTCAGGATTTATGATTCAATTCATGATTTGTGATTCATGATTTGTGATTCATGATTTGATTCATGATTCATGATTCAATTCATGATTCATGATTCATGATTCAATTCATGATTCATGATTCGACTAATGATTCATGATTAAATTCATGATTCATGATTCAATTCATGATTCATGATTTAATTCATGATTCATGATTCATTTCATAATTCATGATTCATGATTCATGATTCAATTCATGATTCATGATTCAATTCATGATTCATGATTCAATTAATGATTCATGATTCAATTCATGATTCATGATTCAATTCATGATTCATGATTCATGTATTGATTCATAATTTATGATTCAATTCATGATTCATGATTCATGATTTATGATTCAATTCATGATTCGATTCATGATTTATGATTCAATTCATGATTCATGATACGATTCATGATTCATGATTCAATTCATGATTCATGATTCAATTCATGATTCATGATTTAATTAATGATTCATGATTTAATTAATGATTCATAATTCATGTTTCGATTCATGATTCAATTTATGATTCGATTTATGATTCACGATTCGATTCATGATTCATGATTCGATTCATGTTTTATGATTCAATTCATGTTCATTGATTCATGATTCAATTCATGATTCATGATTCATTTCATGATTTATGATTCATGATTTAATTTATGATTCGATTCATGATTCATGATGCGATTCATGTTTTATGATTCAATTCATGATTCATGATCCAATTTATGATTCATGATTCATGATTCAAATCATGATTCATTTCATGATTTAGGATTCAATTCATGATTCGATTCATGATTCATGATTCGAATTATGATTCATGATTCGATTCATGATTCATAATTCGACTCATGATTCGATTCATGATTCATGATTCAATTCATGATTCGATTCATGATTCATTATCTGATTCATGATTCTTGATTCGACTCATGATTCATAATATGATTCATGATTCGAATCATGATTCATGATTCAATTCATGATTTAATTCATGATTCATAATTCATGATTCAAATCATCATTCATTATTCTATTCATGATTCATGATTCAATTCATGATTCATGATTCGATTCATGATTCATGATTTAATTCATGATTCATGATTCATTTCATAATTCATGATTCATGATTCATGATTCAATTCATGATTCATGATTCAATTCATGATTCATGATTCATTTCATAATTCATGATTCATGATTCATGATTCAATTCATGATTCATGATTCAATTCATGATTCATGATTCATTTCATAATTCATGATTCATGATTCATGATTCAATTCATGATTCATGATTCGATTAATGATTCATGATTCGATTAATGATCATGTATTGATTCATAATTTATGAATCAATTCATGATTCATGATTCATGATTTATGATTCAATTCATGATTCATGATTCAATTCATTATTCATGATTCGATTCGTGACTCAAGATTCAATACATGATTCATGATTCATTCATGATTCATGATTCAATTCTTGATTAAATTCATGATTCATGATTCATTCATGATTCATGATTCATTCATGATTCATGATTCAATTCATGATTCATGATTCATGATTTACTTAATGATTCATGATTTAATTAATGATTCATAATTCATGTTTCGATTCATGATTCAATTTATGATTCGATTCAATTCATGATTCATGATTCGATTCATGTTTTATGATTCAATTCATGTTCATTGATTCATGATTCAATTCATGATTCATTTCATGATTCATTTCATGATTCATGATTCATGATTCAATTTATGATTCGATTCATAATTCATGATTCATGATTCGATTCATGTTTTATGATTCAATTCATGATTCATGATTCGATTCATGATTCATTATTCGATTCATGATTCTTGATTCGACTCATGATTCATAATATGATTCATGATTCGAATCATGATTCATGATTCAATTCATGATTTAATTCATGATTCATAATTCATGATTCAAATCATCATTCATTATTCTATTCATGATTCATGATTCAATTCATGATTCATGATTCGATTCATGATTCATGATTTAATTCATGATTCATGATTCATTTCATAATTCATGATTCATGATTCATGATTCAATTCATGATTCATGATTCAATTCATGATTCATGATTCATTTCATAATTCATGATTCATGATTCATGATTCAATTCATGATTCATGATTCGATTAATGATTCATGATTCGATTAATGATTCATGATTCAATTCATGATTCATGATTCATGTATTGATTCATAATTTATGAATCAATTCATGATTCATGATTCATGATTTATGATTCAATTCATGATTCATGATTCAATTCATTATTCATGATTCGATTCGTGACTCAAGATTCAATACATGATTCATGATTCATTCATGATTCATGATTCAATTCTTGATTAAATTCATGATTCATGATTCATTCATGATTCATGATTCAATTCATGATTCATGATTCATGATTTACTTAATGATTCATGATTTAATTAATGATTCATAATTCATGTTTCGATTCATGATTCAATTTATGATTCGATTCAATTCATGATTCATGATTCGATTCATGTTTTATGATTCAATTCATGTTCATTGATTCATGATTCAATTCATGATTCATGATTCATTTCATGATTCATTTCATGATTCATGATTCATGATTCAATTTATGATTCGATTCATGATTCATGATTCGATTCATGTTTTATGATTCAATTCATGATTCATGATCCGATTTATGATTCATGATTCATGACTCAAATCATGATTCATTTCATGATTTAGGATTCAATTCATGATTCATGATTCATGATTCGATTCATGATTCATGATTCGATTCATGATTCATGATTCGATTCATGATTCGATTCATGATTCAATTCATGATTCATGATTCATGATTCATGATTCGATTCATGATTCGATTCATGATTCATGATTCATGATTCAATTCATGATTCATGATTCAATTCATTATTCATTATTCGATTCATGATTCAAGATTCATGATTCAATTCATGATTTATGATTCATGATTTGACTCATGATGCATGAGTCAATTCATGATTCATGATTCATGATTCAATTAATGATTCATGATTCATGATTCAATTCATGATTCAATTCATGATTCAATTCATGATTCAAGATTCATTTCATAATTCATGATTCATGATTCAATTCATGGTTCATGATTCATGATTCCATTTATGATTCATGATTTATTTCATAATTCATGATTCATGATTCAATTCATGATTCAATTCATGATTCATGATTCATTTCATAATTCATGATTCATGATTCAATTCATGATTCAATTCATGATTCAGGATTCAATTAATGATTCATGATTCATGATTCGATTCATGATTCGATTCATGATTCATGATTCGATTCATGATTCGATTCATGATTCATGATTCGATTTATGATTCATAATTCGATTCATGATTCATGATTCATGATTCATAATTCGATTCATGATTCATGATTCATAATTCGATTCATGATTCATGATTCAATTCATGATTCATGATTAAATTCATGATTCATGGTTCATGATTCAATTCATGTTTCATGATTTAATTCATGATTCATGATTCAATTAATGATTTATGATTCATGATTTGATTCATGATTAATGATTCATGATTTGATTAATGATTCATGATTTGATTAATGATTCATGATTTGATTCATAATTCATGATTTAATTCATGATTCAATTCATTATTTATGATTCGATTCGTGATTCATGATTCATGATTCAATTTATGATTCGATTCATGATTCATGATTCGATTCATGTTTTATGATTCAATTCATGATTCATGATCCGATTTATGATTCATGATTCATGACTCAAATCATGATTCATTTCATGATTTAGGATTTAATTCATGATTCATGATTCATGATTCGATTCATGATTCATGATTCGATTCATGATTCAAGATTCGATTCATGATTCGATTCATGATTCATGATTCGATTCATTTCATGATTCATGATTCATGATTCAATTTATGATTCGATTCATGATTCATGATTCGATTCATGTTTTATGATTCAATTCATGATTCATGATCCGATTTATGATTCATGATTCATGACTCAAATCATGATTCATTTCATGATTTAGGATTCAATTCATGATTCATGATTCATGATTCGATTCATGATTCATGATTCGATTCATGATTCATGATTCGATTCATGATTCGATTCATGATTCAATTCATGATTCATGATTCATGATTCATGATTCGATTCATGATTCGATTCATGATTCATGATTCATGATTCAATTCATGATTCATGATTCAATTCATTATTCATTATTCGATTCATGATTCAAGATTCATGATTCAATTCATGATTTATGATTCATGATTTGACTCATGATGCATGAGTCAATTCATGATTCATGATTCATGATTCAATTAATGATTCATGATTCATGATTCAATTCATGATTCAATTCATGATTCAATTCATGATTCAAGATTCATTTCATAATTCATGATTCATGATTCAATTCATGGTTCATGATTCATGATTCCATTTATGATTCATGATTTATTTCATAATTCATGATTCATGATTCAATTCATGATTCAATTCATGATTCATGATTCATTTCATAATTCATGATTCATGATTCAATTCATGATTCAATTCATGATTCAGGATTCAATTAATGATTCATGATTCATGATTCGATTCATGATTCGATTCATGATTCATGATTCGATTCATGATTCGATTCATGATTCATGATTCGATTTATGATTCATAATTCGATTCATGATTCATGATTCATGATTCATAATTCGATTCATGATTCATGATTCATAATTCGATTCATGATTCATGATTCAATTCATGATTCATGATTAAATTCATGATTCATGGTTCATGATTCAATTCATGTTTCATGATTTAATTCATGATTCATGATTCAATTAATGATTTATGATTCATGATTTGATTCATGATTAATGATTCATGATTTGATTAATGATTCATGATTTGATTAATGATTCATGATTTGATTCATAATTCATGATTTAATTCATGATTCAATTCATTATTTATGATTCGATTCGTGATTCATGATTCATGATTCAATTTATGATTCGATTCATGATTCATGATTCGATTCATGTTTTATGATTCAATTCATGATTCATGATCCGATTTATGATTCATGATTCATGACTCAAATCATGATTCATTTCATGATTTAGGATTTAATTCATGATTCATGATTCATGATTCGATTCATGATTCATGATTCGATTCATGATTCAAGATTCGATTCATGATTCGATTCATGATTCATGATTCGATTCATGATTCATGATTCGATTCATGATTCATGATTCGATTCATGATTCAATTCATTATTCATTATTTGATTCATGATTCAAGGTTCATGATTCAATTCATGATTTATGATTCATGATTCAATTCATGATTCATGATTTAATTTATGATTCATGATTCATTTCATAATTCATGATTCAATTCATCTTTCATGATTCATGATTCAATTTATGATTCATGATTCATTTCATAATTCATGATTCATGATTCAATATATGATTCGATTCATGATTCATGTTTCGATTCATTATTCATGGTTCATGATTCGATTCATGTTTCATGATTCGATTCATGATTCATGATTCAATTCATGATTTATGATTCAATTCATGATTAATGATTCATGATTCAATTCATGATTTGTGATTCATGATTCAATTCATGATTCATGGTTCCTGATTCATGATTCAATTCATGATTCATGATTCGATTCATGATTCATGATTCGATTCATGATTCATGATTCGATTCATGATTCAATTCATGATTCATGATTCGATTAATGATTCATGATTTGATTCATGATTCAAGTCCTGATTCATGATTCACATCATGATTCAAGATTCATGATTCAATTCATGATTTATGATTCATGATTCGACTCATGATAAATGATTCAATTCATGATTCATGATTCATGATTCATATCATGATTTGTGATTCATGATGGAATTCATGATTCTTGATTCAATTCATGATTCATAATATGATTCATGATTCGAATCATGATTTATGATTCAATTCATGATTCAATTCATGATTCATGATTCAATTCATCATTCATTATTGTATTCATGATTCATGATTCAATTCATGATTCATGATTCAATTCATGATTCATGATTCGATTTATGATTCAAGATTGATGATTCAATTCATGATTTATGATTCATGATTCAACTCATGATTCATGATTCAATTCATGATTCATGATTCATGATTCAATTCATGATTCATGATTCAATTCATGATTCAATTCATGATTCATGATTCAATTCATGATTTGTGATTCATGATTTGTGATTCATGATTCAATTCATGATTCATGATTCATGATTCGACTAATGCTTCATGATTCAATTTATGATTCATGATTCATGATTCGACTAATGATTCATGATTCAATTTATGATTCATGATTCATGATTCGACTAATGATTCATGATTCAATCATGATTCATGATTCATGATTTAATTCATGATTAATGATTCATTTCATAATTCATGATTCATGATTCATGATTCAATTCATGATTAATGATTCAATTAATGATTCATGATTCATGATTCAATTCATGATTCATGATTCATGTATTGATTCATGATTCATGTATTGATTCATGATTTATGATTCAATTCATTATTCATGATTCATGATTTATGATTCAATTCATGATTCATGATTCAATTCATTATTCATGATTCGATTCGTGACTCAAGATTCAATTCATGATTCATGATTCAATTCATGATTCAATTCATGATTCATGATTCATTCATGATTCATGATTCATGATTCGATTCATGATTCATGATTCGATTCATGATTCATGATTCGAATCATGATTTATGATTCATGATTCAATTCATGATTCATGATTCATGATTTAATTAATGATTCATAATTCATGTTTCGATTCATGATTCAATTTATGATTCGATTCATGATTCACGATTCAATTCATGATTCATGATTCATGATTCGATTCATGTTTTATGATTCAATTCATGTTCATTGATTCATGATTCAATTCATGATTCATGATTCGACTAATGATTCATGATTCAATTTATGATTCATGATTCATGATTCGACTAATGATTCATGATTCAATTTATGATTCATGATTCATGATTCGACTAATGATTCATGATTCAATTCATGATTCATGATTCATGATTCAATTCATGATTCATGATTCATGATTTAATTAATGATTCATGATTCATTTCATAATTCATGATTCAATTCATGATTCATGATTCAATTCATGATTCATGATTCAATTCATGATTCATGATTCGATTAATGATTCATGATTCAATTCATGATTCATGATTCATGTATTGATTCATAATTTATGATTCAATTCATGATTCATGATTCATGATTTATGATTCAAATTATGATTCATGATTCAATTCATGATTCATGATTCATGATTCATGATTCATTCATGATTCATGATTCAATTCATGATTCATGATTCATGATTTAATTAATGATTTATAATTCATGTTTCGATTCATGATTTAATTTATGATTCGATTCATGATTCACGATTTGATTCATGATTCATGATTCGATTCATGATTCATGATTCGATTCATGTTTTATGATTCAATTCATGTTCATTGATTCATGATTCAAATTATGATTCATGATTCATTTCATGATACATTTCATAATTCATGATTCAAATGATTCGATTCATGATTCATGATTCATGATGCGATTCATGTTTTATGATTCAATTGATGATTCATGATCCGATTTATGATTCATGATTCATGACTCAAATCATGATTCATTTCATGATTTAGGATTCAATTCATGATTCATGATTCATGATTCGATTCATTATTCATGATTCGATTTATGATTCATGATTCGATTCATGATTCATGATTCGATTCATGATTCATGATTCGATTCATGATTCGATTCATGATTCGATTCATGATTCATGATTCGATTCATGATTCGATTCATGATTCATGATTCGATTCATGATTCATGATTCGATTCATGATTCGATTCATGATTCGATTCATGATTCATGATTCGATTCATGATTCATGATTCAATTCATGATTCATGATTTAATTAATGATTTATGATTTAATTAATGATTCATAATTCATGTTTCGATTCATGATTCAATTTATGATTCGATTCATGATTCATGATTTAATTAATGATTCATGATTTAATTAATGATTCATAATTCATGTTTCGATTCATGATTCAATTTATGATTCGATTCATGATTCACGATTCGATTCATGATTCGATTCATGTTTTATGATTCAATTCATGTTCATTGATTCATGATTCAATTCATGATTCATGATTCATTTCATAATTCATTTCATGATTCATGATTCATGATTTAATTTATGATTCGATTCATGATTCGTGATTCATGATTCATGATTCATGATTCGATTTATGATTCATGACTCAAATTATGATTCATTTCATGATTTAGGATTCAATTCATGATTCATGATTCGATTCATGATTCGATTCATGATTCATGATTCGATTCATGATTCGATTCATGATTCATGATTCATGATTCAATTCATGATTCATGATTTGATTCATGATTCAATTCCTGATTCATGATTCACATCATGATTCAAGATTCATGATTCAATTCATGATTCATGATTCGACTCATGATTCATGATTCAATTCATGATTCTTGATTCGACTCATGATTCATAATATGATTCATGATTCGAATCATGATTCATGATTCAATTCATGATTTAATTCATGATTCATAATTCATGATTCAAATCATCATTCATTATTCTATTCATGATTCATGATTCAATTCATGATTCATGATTCGATTCATGATTCATGATTCGATTCAAGATTCATGATTCAATTCATGATTTATGATTCATGAATCGACTCATGATTCATGATTCGACTCATGATTCATGATTCAATTCATGATTCATGATTCATGATTCAATTCATGATTCATGGTTCATGATTCATGATTCAATTCATGATTCAATTCATGATTCAATTCAGGATTTATGATTCAATTCATGATTTGTGATTCATGATTTGTGATTCATGATTTGATTCATGATTCATGATTCAATTCATGATTCATGATTCATGATTCAATTCATGATTCATGATTCGACTAATGATTCATGATTAAATTCATGATTCATGATTCAATTCATGATTCATGATTTAATTCATGATTCATGATTCATTTCATAATTCATGATTCATGATTCATGATTCAATTCATGATTCATGATTCAATTCATGATTCATGATTCAATTAATGATTCATGATTCAATTCATGATTCATGATTCAATTCATGATTCATGATTCATGTATTGATTCATAATTTATGATTCAATTCATGATTCATGATTCATGATTTATGATTCAATTCATGATTCGATTCATGATTTATGATTCAATTCATGATTCATGATACGATTCATGATTCATGATTCAATTCATGATTCATGATTCAATTCATGATTCATGATTTAATTAATGATTCATGATTTAATTAATGATTCATAATTCATGTTTCGATTCATGATTCAATTTATGATTCGATTTATGATTCACGATTCGATTCATGATTCATGATTCGATTCATGTTTTATGATTCAATTCATGTTCATTGATTCATGATTCAATTCATGATTCATGATTCATTTCATGATTTATGATTCATGATTTAATTTATGATTCGATTCATGATTCATGATGCGATTCATGTTTTATGATTCAATTCATGATTCATGATCCAATTTATGATTCATGATTCATGATTCAAATCATGATTCATTTCATGATTTAGGATTCAATTCATGATTCGATTCATGATTCATGATTCGAATTATGATTCATGATTCGATTCATGATTCATAATTCGACTCATGATTCGATTCATGATTCATGATTCAATTCATGATTCGATTCATGATTCATTATCTGATTCATGATTCTTGATTCGACTCATGATTCATAATATGATTCATGATTCGAATCATGATTCATGATTCAATTCATGATTTAATTCATGATTCATAATTCATGATTCAAATCATCATTCATTATTCTATTCATGATTCATGATTCAATTCATGATTCATGATTCGATTCATGATTCATGATTTAATTCATGATTCATGATTCATTTCATAATTCATGATTCATGATTCATGATTCAATTCATGATTCATGATTCAATTCATGATTCATGATTCATTTCATAATTCATGATTCATGATTCATGATTCAATTCATGATTCATGATTCAATTCATGATTCATGATTCATTTCATAATTCATGATTCATGATTCATGATTCAATTCATGATTCATGATTCATGATTCGATTAATGATTCATGATTCGATTAATGATCATGTATTGATTCATAATTTATGAATCAATTCATGATTCATGATTCATGATTTATGATTCAATTCATGATTCATGATTCAATTCATTATTCATGATTCGATTCGTGACTCAAGATTCAATACATGATTCATGATTCATTCATGATTCATGATTCAATTCTTGATTAAATTCATGATTCATGATTCATTCATGATTCATGATTCATTCATGATTCATGATTCAATTCATGATTCATGATTCATGATTTACTTAATGATTCATGATTTAATTAATGATTCATAATTCATGTTTCGATTCATGATTCAATTTATGATTCGATTCAATTCATGATTCATGATTCGATTCATGTTTTATGATTCAATTCATGTTCATTGATTCATGATTCAATTCATGATTCATTTCATGATTCATTTCATGATTCATGATTCATGATTCAATTTATGATTCGATTCATAATTCATGATTCATGATTCGATTCATGTTTTATGATTCAATTCATGATTCATGATTCGATTCATGATTCATTATTCGATTCATGATTCTTGATTCGACTCATGATTCATAATATGATTCATGATTCGAATCATGATTCATGATTCAATTCATGATTTAATTCATGATTCATAATTCATGATTCAAATCATCATTCATTATTCTATTCATGATTCATGATTCAATTCATGATTCATGATTCGATTCATGATTCATGATTTAATTCATGATTCATGATTCATTTCATAATTCATGATTCATGATTCATGATTCAATTCATGATTCATGATTCAATTCATGATTCATGATTCATTTCATAATTCATGATTCATGATTCATGATTCAATTCATGATTCATGATTCGATTAATGATTCATGATTCGATTAATGATTCATGATTCAATTCATGATTCATGATTCATGTATTGATTCATAATTTATGAATCAATTCATGATTCATGATTCATGATTTATGATTCAATTCATGATTCATGATTCAATTCATTATTCATGATTCGATTCGTGACTCAAGATTCAATACATGATTCATGATTCATTCATGATTCATGATTCAATTCTTGATTAAATTCATGATTCATGATTCATTCATGATTCATGATTCAATTCATGATTCATGATTCATGATTTACTTAATGATTCATGATTTAATTAATGATTCATAATTCATGTTTCGATTCATGATTCAATTTATGATTCGATTCAATTCATGATTCATGATTCGATTCATGTTTTATGATTCAATTCATGTTCATTGATTCATGATTCAATTCATGATTCATGATTCATTTCATGATTCATTTCATGATTCATGATTCATGATTCAATTTATGATTCGATTCATGATTCATGATTCGATTCATGTTTTATGATTCAATTCATGATTCATGATCCGATTTATGATTCATGATTCATGACTCAAATCATGATTCATTTCATGATTTAGGATTCAATTCATGATTCATGATTCATGATTCGATTCATGATTCATGATTCGATTCATGATTCATGATTCGATTCATGATTCGATTCA
This sequence comes from Mixophyes fleayi, assembly GCF_038048845.1. Lineage (NCBI taxonomy): Eukaryota > Metazoa > Chordata > Amphibia > Anura > Limnodynastidae > Mixophyes > Mixophyes fleayi. Next base: position 44,700 of record NW_027446989.1, on the reverse strand, counting down.
TGATTCAATTCATGATTCATGATTCATGATTCATGATTCGATTCATGATTCGATTCATGATTCATGATTCATGATTCAATTCATGATTCATGATTCAATTCATTATTCATTATTCGATTCATGATTCAAGATTCATGATTCAATTCATGATTTATGATTCATGATTTGACTCATGATGCATGAGTCAATTCATGATTCATGATTCATGATTCAATTAATGATTCATGATTCATGATTCAATTCATGATTCAATTCATGATTCAAGATTCATTTCATAATTCATGATTCATGATTCAATTCATGGTTCATGATTCATGATTCCATTTATGATTCATGATTTATTTCATAATTCATGATTCATGATTCAATTCATGATTCAATTCATGATTCATGATTCATTTCATAATTCATGATTCATGATTCAATTCATGATTCAATTCATGATTCAGGATTCAATTAATGATTCATGATTCATGATTCGATTCATGATTCGATTCATGATTCATGATTCGATTCATGATTCGATTCATGATTCATGATTCGATTTATGATTCATAATTCGATTCATGATTCATGATTCATGATTCATAATTCGATTCATGATTCATGATTCATAATTCGATTCATGATTCATGATTCAATTCATGATTCATGATTAAATTCATGATTCATGGTTCATGATTCAATTCATGTTTCATGATTTAATTCATGATTCATGATTCAATTAATGATTTATGATTCATGATTTGATTCATGATTAATGATTCATGATTTGATTAATGATTCATGATTTGATTAATGATTCATGATTTGATTCATAATTCATGATTTAATTCATGATTCAATTCATTATTTATGATTCGATTCGTGATTCATGATTCATGATTCAATTTATGATTCGATTCATGATTCATGATTCGATTCATGTTTTATGATTCAATTCATGATTCATGATCCGATTTATGATTCATGATTCATGACTCAAATCATGATTCATTTCATGATTTAGGATTTAATTCATGATTCATGATTCATGATTCGATTCATGATTCATGATTCGATTCATGATTCAAGATTCGATTCATGATTCGATTCATGATTCATGATTCGATTCATGATTCATGATTCGATTCATGATTCATGATTCGATTCATGATTCAATTCATTATTCATTATTTGATTCATGATTCAAGGTTCATGATTCAATTCATGATTTATGATTCATGATTCAATTCATGATTCATGATTTAATTTATGATTCATGATTCATTTCATAATTCATGATTCAATTCATCTTTCATGATTCATGATTCAATTTATGATTCATGATTCATTTCATAATTCATGATTCATGATTCAATATATGATTCGATTCATGATTCATGTTTCGATTCATTATTCATGGTTCATGATTCGATTCATGTTTCATGATTCGATTCATGATTCATGATTCAATTCATGATTTATGATTCAATTCATGATTAATGATTCATGATTCAATTCATGATTTGTGATTCATGATTCAATTCATGATTCATGAATCATGATTCAATTCAATTCATGATTCATGATTCGATTCATGATTCATGATTTGATTCATAATTCAAGATTCAATTCATGATTCATGATTCAATTCATGATTCAATTCATTATTCATGATTCGATTCGTGATTCAAGATTCATGATTCAATTCATGATTTATGATTCGACTCATATTTAATGCTTCAATTCATGATTCATGATTCATTCATAATTCATGATTCAATTCATGATTCATGATTCGATTCATGATTCATGATTCGATGCTTGATTCAATTCATGATTCATGATTCATGATTCATGATTCGATTCATGATTCATGTCTCGATTCATGATTCATGTCTCAATTCATGATTCATAATTCATGATTCATGATTCAATTCATGATTCATGATTCAATTCATGATTCATGATTCGATTAATGATTCATGATTCAATTCATGATTTGTGATTCATGATTTGTGATTCATGATTCAATTCATGATTCATGATTCATGATTCAATTCATGATTCATGATTCGACTAATGATTCATGATTCATGATTCGACTAATGATTCATGATTAATGAATAATGATTCAATTCATGATTCATGATTCATGATTTAATTCATGATTCATGATTCATTTCATAATTCATGATTCATGATTCATGATTCAATTCGTGATTCATGATTCAATTAATGATTCATGATTCATGATTCAATTCATGATTCATGATTCGATTAATGATTCATGATTCAATTTATGATTCATGATTCATGTATTGATTCATAATTTATGATTCAATTCATGATTCATGATTTATGATTCAATTCATGATTCGATTCATGATTCATGATTCAATTCATGATTCATGATTAGATTCATGATTCATGATTCGATTCATGATTCATGATTCGATTCATGATTCGATTCATCATTCATGATTCATGATTCATGATTCGATTCATGATTCATGATTCAATTCATGATTCATGATTCAATTCATGATTCATGATTTAATTAATGATTCATAATTCATGTTTCGATTCATGATTCAATTTATGATTCGATTTATGATTCACGATTCGATTCATGATTCGATTCATGTTTTATGATTCAATTCATGTTCATTGATTCATGATTCAATTCATGATTCATGATTCATTTCATGATTCATGATTCATGAATCAATTTATGATTCGATTCATGATTCATGATGCGAATTATGTTTTATGATTCAATTCATGATTCATGATCCAATTTATGATTCATGATTCATGATTCAAATCATGATTCATTTCATGATTTAGGATTCAATTCATGATTCGATTCATGATTCATGATTCGATTCATGATTCATGATTCGATTCATGATTCATGATTCGAGTCATGATTCATGATTCAATTCTTGATTCATGATTCGATTCATGATTCATGATTCGATTCATGATTCATGATTCGATTCATGATTCATTATTCGATTCATGATTCATGATTCAATTCATGATTCATGATTCATGATTTAATTCATGATTCAAGATTCATTTCATAATTCATGATTCATGATTCAATTCATGGTTCATGATTCATGATTCCATTTATGATTCATGATTCATTTCATAATTCATGATTCATGATTCAATTCATGATTCAATTCATGATTCATGATTCAATTAATGATTCATGATTCATGATTCGATTCATGATTCGATTCATGATTCATGATTCGATTCATGATTCGATTCATGATTCATGATTCGATTCATGATTCATGATTCGATTCATGATTCATGATTCGATTCATGATTCATGATTCGATTCATGATTCATGATTCATTTCATAATTCATGATTCATGATTCAATTCATGATTCATGATTCAATTCATGATTCATGATTCATGATTCAATTCATGATTCCTGATTTGATTAATGATTCATGATTCGATTAATGATTCATGATTCAATTCATGATTCATGTATTGAATTATAATTTATGAATCAATTCATGATTCATGATTCATGATTTATGATTCAATTCATGATTCATGATTCAATTCATGATTCATGATTCAATTCATGATTCATGATTTAATTAATGATTCATAATTCCTGTTTCGATTCATGATTCAATTTATGATTCGATTCATGATTCACGATTCGATTCATGATTCGATTCATGTTTTATGATTCAATTCATGTTCATTAATTCATTATTCAATTCATGATTCATGATTCATGATTCAATTTATGATTCGATTCATGATTCATGATTCATGATTCGATTCATGTTTTATGATTCAATTCATGATTCATGATCCGATTTATGATTCATGATTCATGACTCAAATCATGATTCATTTCATGATTTAGAATTCAATTCATGATTCATGATTCATGATTCATGATTCGATTCATGATTCATGATTCGATTCATGATTCAATTCATGATTCATGATTCGATTCATGATTCATGATTCATGATTCAATTCATGATTCATGATTCAATTCATGATTCATGATTCAATTCATTATTCATTATTCGATTCATGATTCAAAATTCATGATCCAATTCATGATTTATGATTCATGATTCGACTCATGATTCATGAGTCAATTCATGATTCATGATTCAAGATTCATTTCATAATTCATGATTCATGATTCAATTCATGGTTCATGATTCATGATTCCATTTATGATTCATGATTCATTTCATAATTCATGATTCATGATTCAATTCATGATTCAATTCATGATTCATGATTCAATTAATGATTCATGATTCATGATTCGATTCATGATTCGATTCATGATTCGATTCATGATTCATGATTCGATTCATGATTCATGATTCGATTCATGATTCATGATTCATGATTCAATTCATGATTAATGAATCATGATTCAATTTAATTCATGATTCATGATTTGATTAATGATTCATGATTCAAGTCATGTTTCATGATTTGATTCATAATTCATGATTCAATTCATTATTCATGATTCGATTCGTGATTCATGATTCATGATTCAATTTATGATTCGATTCATGATTCATGTCTCGATTCATGATTCATGTCTCAATTCATGATTCATGATTCATGATTCATGATTCATGATTCAATTCATGATTCATGATTCATGATTCAATTCATGATTCATGAGTCGATTAATGATTCATGATTCAATTCATGATTCATGATTCAATTCATGATTTGTGATTCATGATTTGTGATTCATGATTCAATTCATGATTCATGATTCATGATTCAATTCATGATTCATGATTCGACTAATGATTCATGATTCATGATTCGACTAATTATTCATGATTAATGAATAATGATTCAATTCATGATTCATGATTCATGATTTAATTCATGATTCATGATTCATTTCATAATTCATGATTCATGATTCATGATTCAATTCGTGATTCATGATTCAATTAATGATTCATGATTCATGATTCAATTCATGATTCATGATTCGATTAATGATTCATGATTCAATTTATGATTCATGATTCATGTATTGATTCATAATTTATGATTCAATTCATGATTCATGATTCATGATTTATGATTCAATTCATGATTCGATTCATGATTCATGATTCAATTCATGATTCATGATTAGATTCATGATTCATGATTCGATTCATGATTCATGATTCGATTCATGATTCGATTCATGATTCATGATTCATGATTCGATTCATGATTCAATTCATGATTCATGATTCAATTTATGATTCGATTTATGATTCACGATTCGATTCATGATTCGATTCATGTTTTATGATTCAATTCATGTTCATTGATTCATGATTCAATTCATGATTCATGATTCATTTCATGATTCATGATTCATGATTCAATTTATGATTCGATTCATGATTCATGATGCGAATTATGTTTTATGATTCAATTCATGATTCATGATCCAATTTATGATTCATGATTCATGATTCAAATCATGATTCATTTCATGATTTAGGATTCAATTCATGATTCGATTCATGATTCATGATTCGATTCATGATTCATGATTCGAGTCATGATTCGATTCATGATTCATGATTCATGATTCAATTCATGATTCATGATTCGATTCATGATTCATTATTCGATTCATGATTCGATTCATGATTCATGATTCAATTCATGATTCATGATTCATGATTTAATTCATGATTCATGATTCATGATTCGATTCATGATTCAATTCATGATTCATGATTCATGATTCAATTCATGATTCATGATTTGATTAATGATTCATGATTCGATTAATGATTCATGATTCAATTCATGATTCATGATTCGACTAATGATTCATGATTAATGAATAATGATTCAATTCATGATTCATGATTCATGATTTAATTCATGATTCATGATTCATTTCATAATTCATGATTCATGATTCATGATTCAATTCGTGATTCATGATTCAATTAATGATTCATGATTCATGATTCAATTCATGATTCATGATTCGATTAATGATTCATGATTCAATTTATGATTCATGATTCATGTATTGATTCATAATTTATGATTCAATTCATGATTCATGATTTATGATTCAATTCATGATTCGATTCATGATTCATGATTCATGATTCAATTCATGATTCATGATTAGATTCATGATTCATGATTCGATTCATGATTCATGATTCATGATTCGATTCATGATTCGATTCATCATTCATGATTCATGATTCATGATTCGATTCATGATTCATGATTCAATTCATGATTCATGATTCAATTCATGATTCATGATTTAATTAATGATTCATAATTCATGTTTCGATTCATGATTCAATTTATGATTCGATTTATGATTCACGATTCGATTCATGATTCGATTCATGTTTTATGATTCAATTCATGTTCATTGATTCATGATTCAATTCATGATTCATGATTCATTTCATGATTCATGATTCATGATTCAATTTATGATTCGATTCATGATTCATGATGCGAATTATGTTTTATGATTCAATTCATGATTCATGATCCAATTTATAATTCATGATTCATGATTCAAATCATGATTCATTTCATGATTTAGGATTCAATTCATGATTCGATTCATGATTCATGATTCGATTCATGATTCATGATTCGAGTCATGATTCGATTCATGATTCATGATTCATGATTCAATTCATGATTCATGATTCGATTCATGATTCATGATTCGATTCATGATTCATTATTCGATTCATGATTCGATTCATGATTCATGATTCAATTCATGATTCATGATTCATGATTTAATTCATGATTCATGATTCATGATTTAATTCATGATTCATGATTCATTTCATGATACATGATTCATGATTTGATTCATGATTCAATTCATGATTCATGATTCATGATTCGATTCATGATTCATGATTTGATTAATGATTCATGATTCGATTAATGATTCATGATTCAATTCATGATTCATGATTCGACTAATGATTCATGATTCATGATTCGACTAATGATTCATGATTAATGAATAATGATTCAATTCATGATTCATGATTCATGATTTAATTCATGATTCATGATTCATTTCATAATTCATGATTCATGATTCAATTCGTGATTCATGATTCAATTAATGATTCATGATTCATGATTCAATTCATGATTCATGATTCGATTAATGATTCATGATTCAATTTATGATTCATGATTCATGTATTGATTCATAATTTATGATTCAATTCATGATTCATGATTCATGATTTATGATTCAATTCATGATTCGATTCATGATTCATGATTCATGATTCAATTCATGATTAGATTCATGATTCATGATTCGATTCATGATTCGATTCATCATTCATGATTCATGATTCATGATTCGATTCGTGATTCATGATTCAATTCATGATTCATGATTCAATTAATGATTCATGATTCATGATTCAATTCATGATTCATGATTTGATTAATGATTCATGATTCGATTCATGATTCAATTCATGATTCATGTATTGAATTATAATTTATGAATCAATTCATGATTCATGATTCATGATTTATGATTCAATTCATGATTCATGATTCAATTCATTATTCATGATTCGATTCGTGACTCAAGATTGAATACATGATTCATGATTCATTCATGATTCATGATTCGATTCTTGATTGAATTCATGATTCATGATTCATTCATGATTCATGATTCATGATTCAATTTATGATTCATGATTCAATTCATGATTCATGATTTAATTAATGATTCATGATTTAATTAATGATTCATAATTCATGTTTCAATTCATGATTCAATTTATGATTCGATTCATGATTCACGATTCGATTCATGATTCGATTCATGTTTTATGATTCAATTCATGTTCATTAATTCATTATTCAATTCATCATTCATGATTCATTTCATGATTCATTTCATGATTCATGATTCAATTTATGATTCGATTCATGATTCATGATTCGATTCATGTTTTATGATTCAATTCATGATTCATGATCCGATTTATGATTCATGATTCATGACTCAAATCATGATTCATTTCATGATTTAGGATTCAATTCATGATTCATGATTCATGATTCATGATTCATGATTCGATTCATGATTCATGATTCGATTCATGATTCAATTCATGATTCATGATTCGATTCATGATTCATGATTCAATTCATGATTCATGATTCAATTCATGATTCATGATTCGATTCATGATTCATTATTCGATTCATGATTCAAGATTCATGATTCAATTCATGATTTATGATTCATGATTCGACTCATGATTCATGAGTCAATTCATGATTCATGATTCAATTCATGATTCAATTCATGATTCAAGATTCATTTCATAATTCATGATTCATGATTCAATTCATGGTTCATGATTCATGATTCCATTTATGATTCATGATTCATTTCATAATTCATGATTCATGATTCAATTCATGATTCATGATTCAATTAATGATTCATGATTCATGATTCGATTCATGATTCATGATTCGATTCATGATTCGATTCATGATTCATGATTCGATCCATGATTCGATTCATGATTCATGATTCGATTCATGATTCATGATTCAATTCATGATTCGATTCATGTTTCATGATTCAATTCATGATTCATGATTCAATTAATGATTCATGATTTGATTCATGATTCATGATTCAATTCATGATTAATGAATCATGATTCAATTTAATTTATGATTCATGATTTGATTAATGATTCATGATTCAATTCATTATTCATGATTCGATTCGTGATTCGATTAATGTTTTATGATTCAATTCATGATTCATGATCCGATTTATGATTCATGATTCATGACTCAAATCATGATTCATTTCATGATTTAGGATTCAATTCATGATTCATGATTCGATTCATGATTCATGATTCATGATTCGATTCATGATTCATGATTCGATTTATGATTCATGATTCGATTCATGATTCATGATTCATGATTCGATTCATGATTCATGATTCATGATTCAATTCATGATTCATGATTCAATTCATTATTCATTATTTGATTCATGATTCAAGATTCATGATTCAATTCATGATTTATGATTCGACTCATGATTCATGAGTCAATTCATGACTCATGATTCATGATTCAATTCATGATTCATGATTTAATTCATGATTCATGATTCATTTCATAATTCATGATTCAATTCATCTTTCATGATTCATGATTCATGATTCAATTTATGATTCATGATTCATTTCATGATTCATGATTCAATTTATGATTCGATTCATGATTCATGATTCGATTCATGATTCATGGTTCATGATTCGTTTCATGATTCGATTCATGTTTCATGATTCAATTCATGATTCAATTCATGATTCATGATTCATGATTCAATTCATGATTCGTGATTCATGATTCAATTCATGATTTGTGATTCATGATTCAATTCATGATTCATGAATCATGATTCAATTCAATTCATGATTCATGATTCGATTCATGATTCATGATTTGATTCATAATTCAAGATTCAATTCATGATTCAATTCATTATTCATGATTCGATTCGTGATTCAAGATTCATGATTCAATTCATGATTTATGATTCATGATTCGACTCATATTTAATGCTTCAATTCATGATTCATAATTCATTCATAATTCATGATTCAATTCATGATTCATGATTCGATTCATGATTCATGATTCGATGCATGATTCGATTCATGATTCAATTCATGATTCAATTCATGTTTCATGATTCATGATTCATGATTCAATTCATGATTCATGATTCATGATTTAATTCATGATTCATGATTCATGATTTAATTCATGATTCATGATTCATTTCATGATACATGATTCATGATTTGATTCATGATTCAATTCATGATTCATGATTCATGATTCGATTCATGATTCATGATTTGATTAATGATTCATGATTCGATTAATGATTCATGATTCAATTCATGATTCATGATTCGACTAATGATTCATGATTCATGATTCGACTAATGATTCATGATTAATGAATAATGATTCAATTCATGATTCATGATTCATGATTTAATTCATGATTCATGATTCATTTCATAATTCATGATTCATGATTCATGATTCAATTCGTGATTCATGATTCAATTAATGATTCATGATTCATGATTCAATTCATGATTCATGATTCGATTAATGATTCATGATTCAATTTATGATTCATGATTCATGTATTGATTCATAATTTATGATTCAATTCATGATTCATGATTCATGATTTATGATTCAATTCATGATTCGATTCATGATTCATGATTCATGATTCAATTCATGATTAGATTCATGATTCATGATTCGATTCATGATTCATGATTCGATTCATGATTCGATTCATCATTCATGATTCATGATTCATGATTCGATTCGTGATTCATGATTCAATTCATGATTCATGATTCAATTAATGATTCATGATTCATGATTCAATTCATGATTCATGATTTGATTAATGATTCATGATTCGATTCATGATTCAATTCATGATTCATGTATTGAATTATAATTTATGAATCAATTCATGATTCATGATTCATGATTTATGATTCAATTCATGATTCATGATTCAATTCATTATTCATGATTCGATTCGTGACTCAAGATTGAATACATGATTCATGATTCATTCATGATTCATGATTCGATTCTTGATTGAATTCATGATTCATGATTCATTCATGATTCATGATTCATGATTCAATTTATGATTCATGATTCAATTCATGATTCATGATTTAATTAATGATTCATGATTTAATTAATGATTCATAATTCATGTTTCAATTCATGATTCAATTTATGATTCGATTCATGATTCACGATTCGATTCATGATTCGATTCATGTTTTATGATTCAATTCATGTTCATTAATTCATTATTCAATTCATCATTCATGATTCATTTCATGATTCATTTCATGATTCATGATTCAATTTATGATTCGATTCATGATTCATGATTCGATTCATGTTTTATGATTCAATTCATGATTCATGATCCGATTTATGATTCATGATTCATGACTCAAATCATGATTCATTTCATGATTTAGGATTCAATTCATGATTCATGATTCATGATTCATGATTCATGATTCGATTCATGATTCATGATTCGATTCATGATTCAATTCATGATTCATGATTCGATTCATGATTCATGATTCAATTCATGATTCATGATTCAATTCATGATTCATGATTCGATTCATGATTCATTATTCGATTCATGATTCAAGATTCATGATTCAATTCATGATTTATGATTCATGATTCGACTCATGATTCATGAGTCAATTCATGATTCATGATTCAATTCATGATTCAATTCATGATTCAAGATTCATTTCATAATTCATGATTCATGATTCAATTCATGGTTCATGATTCATGATTCCATTTATGATTCATGATTCATTTCATAATTCATGATTCATGATTCAATTCATGATTCATGATTCAATTAATGATTCATGATTCATGATTCGATTCATGATTCATGATTCGATTCATGATTCGATTCATGATTCATGATTCGATCCATGATTCGATTCATGATTCATGATTCGATTCATGATTCATGATTCATGATTCAATTCATGATTCGATTCATGTTTCATGATTCAATTCATGATTCATGATTCAATTAATGATTCATGATTTGATTCATGATTCATGATTCAATTCATGATTAATGAATCATGATTCAATTTAATTTATGATTCATGATTTGATTAATGATTCATGATTCAATTCATTATTCATGATTCGATTCGTGGTTCGATTCATGTTTTATGATTCAATTCATGATTCATGATCCGATTTATGATTCATGATTCATGACTCAAATCATGATTCATTTCATGATTTAGGATTCAATTCATGATTCATGATTCGATTCATGATTCATGATTCATGATTCGATTCATGATTCATGATTCGATTTATGATTCATGATTCGATTCATGATTCATGATTCATGATTCATGATTCGATTCATGATTCATGATTCATGATTCATGATTCAATTCATGATTCATGATTCAATTCATTATTCATTATTTGATTCATGATTCAAGATTCATGATTCAATTCATGATTTATGATTTATGATTCGACTCATGATTCATGAGTCAATTCATGACTCATGATTCATGATTCAATTCATGATTCATGATTTAATTCATGATTCATGATTCATTTCATAATTCATGATTCAATTCATCTTTCATGATTCATGATTCATGATTCAATTTATGATTCATGATTCATTTCATGATTCAATTTATGATTCGATTCATGATTCATGATTCGATTCATGATTCATGGTTCATGATTCGTTTCATGATTCGATTCATGTTTCATGATTCAATTCATGATTCAATTCATGATTCATGATTCATGATTCAATTCATGATTCGTGATTCATGATTCAATTCATGATTTGTGATTCATGATTCAATTCATGATTCATGAATCATGATTCAATTCAATTCATGATTCATGATTCGATTCATGATTCATGATTTGATTCATAATTCAAGATTCAATTCATGATTCAATTCATTATTCATGATTCGATTCGTGATTCAAGATTCATGATTCAATTCATGATTTATGATTCATGATTCGACTCATATTTAATGCTTCAATTCATGATTCATAATTCATTCATAATTCATGATTCAATTCATGATTCATGATTCGATTCATGATTCATGATTCGATGCATGATTCGATTCATGATTCAATTCATGATTCAATTCATGTTTCATGATTCATGATTCATGATTCAATTCATGATTCATGATTCATGATTTGATTCATGATTCATTATTCAATTCATGATTCAATTCATGATTCATGATTCAATTCATGATTCATGATTCAATTCATGATTCATGATTCGATTCATGATTCATGATTCGATTCATGATTCATGATTTCGATTCATGATTCATGATTTGAATCATGATTCATGATTCAATTCATGATTCATGACTCAATTCATGATTTACGATTCGATTCATGATTTACGATTCGATTCATGTTTTATGATTCAATTCATGTTTCATGATTCAATTCATGTTTCATGATTCATGATTCATTTCATGATTCGATTCATGATTCATGATTCATTTCATGATTCGATTCATGTTTTATGATTCATGATTCATTTCATGATTCGATTCATGTTTTATGATTCAATTCATGATTCAATTCATGATTCATGATTCTTGATTCATTTCATGATTCAATTCATGATTCGATTAATGATTCATGATTCGATTCATGATTCGATTCATGATTCATGATTCGATTCATGATTCAATTTATGATTCATGATTCGATTAATGATTTATGATTCATGATTCGATTCATGATTCTTGATTCATGATTCGATTCATGATTCATGAATCATGATTCAATTCATGATTCCTGATTCGATTCATGATTCAATTCATGATTCAATTCATGATTCAATTCAAGATTCATGATTCGATTCATGATTAAATTCATGATTCATGATTCAATTCATGATTCATGATTCAATTCATGATTCATGATTCGATTCATGATTCGATTCATGATTCATGATTCAATTCATGATTCATGATTTATGATTCAATTCATGATTCAATTAATGATTCATGATTTGATTAATGATTCATGATTCAATTCATGATTCATGATTCATGATTTATGATTCAATTCATGATTCATGATTCATGATTTATGATTCAATTCATGATTCATGATTCATGATTCGATTCATGATTCGATTCATGATTCAATTCATGATTCATGATTCAATTCATGATTAATGAATCATGATTCAATTTAATTCATGATTCATGATTCGATTCATGATTTATGATTTGATTCATAATTCATGATTCAATTCATGATTCATGATTCGACTCATATTTAATGCTTCAATTCATTAATAATTCATGATTCATGATTCAATTCATGATTCATGATTCAATTTATGATTCATGATTCGATTCATGATTCAATTCATGATTCAATTCATGATTCATGATTCAATTCATGATTCATGATTCAATTCATGTTTCATGATTCATGATTCAATTCATGATTCATTTCTTGATTTATGATTCAATTCATGATTTATGATTCAATTCATGATTCATGATTCAATTCATGATTCATGATTCATGATTCATGATTCGATTCATGATTCATGTCTCGATTCATGATTCATGTCTCAATTCATAATTCATGATTCATGATTCATGATTCATGATTCAATTCATGATTCATGATTCATGATTCAATTCATGATTCGATTAATGATTCATGATTCGATTCATGATTCATGATTCGATGCATGATTCGATTCATGATTCAATTCATGATTCAATTCATGATTCATGATTCAATTCATGTTTCATGATTCATGATTCAATTCATGATTCATTTCATGATTCATGATTCAATTCATGATTTATGATTCATGATTTATGATTCAATTCATGATTCATGATTCAATTCATGATTTATGATTCATGATTCGATTCATGATTCATGTCTCGATTCATGATTCATGTCTCAATTCATGATTCATGATTCATGATTCATGATTCAATTCATGATTCATGATTCATGATTCAATTCATGATTCATGATTCATGATTCAATTCATGATTCATGATTCATGATTCATGATTTGATTCATGATTCATTATTCAATTCATGATTCAATTCATGATTCATGATTCAATTCATGATTCATGATTCGATTCATGATTCAATTCATGATTCATGATTCGATTCATGATTCATGATTTCGATTCATGATTCATGATTTCGATTCATGATTCATGATTCGAATCATGATTCATGATTCGAATCATGATTCATAATTCGAATCATGATTCATGATTCGAATCATGATTCATGATTCGAATCATGATTCATGATTCAATTCATGACTCAATTCATGATTTACGATTCGATTCATGATTTACGATTCGATTCATGTTTTATGATTCAATTCATGTTTCATGATTCAATTCATGTTTCATGATTCATGATTCATTTCATGATTCGATTCATGTTTTATGATTCAATTCATGATTCAATTCATGATTCATGATTCTTGATTCATTTCATGATTCAATTCATGATTCGATTAATGATTCATGATTCGATTCATGATTCGATTCATGATTCATGATTCGATTCATGATTCAATTTATGATTCATGATTCGATTCATGATTTATGATTCATGATTCGATTCATGATTCTTGATTCATGATTCGATTCATGATTCATGAATCATGATTCAATTCATGATTCCTGATTCGATTCATGATTCAATTCATGATTCAATTCAAGATTCATGATTCGATTCATGATTCAATTCATGATTCATGATTCGATTCATGATTCAATTCATGATTCATGATTCAATTCATGATTCATGATTCAATTCATGATTCATGATTCAATTCATGATTCGATTCATGATTCATGATTTATGATTCAATTCATGATTCAATTAATGATTCATGATTTGATTAATGATTCATGATTCAATTCATGATTCATGATTTATGATTCAATTCATGATTCATGATTCATGATTTATGATTCAATTCATGATTCATGATTCATGATTCGATTCATGATTCGATTCATGATTCAATTCATGATTCATGATTCGATTCATGATTCATGATTCATGATTCAATTTATGATTCGCTTCATGATTCAATTCATGATTCATGATTCATGATTTGATTCATGATTCATGATTCAATTCATGAATAATGAATCATGATTCAATTTAATTCATGATTCATGATTCGATTCATGATTTATGATTTGATTCATAATTCATGATTCAATTCATGATTCATGATTCGACTCATATTTAATGCTTCAATTCATGATTCATGATTCATTAATAATTCATGATTCATGATTCAATTCATGATTCATGATTCAATTTATGATTCATGATTCGATTCATGATTCAATTCATGATTCAATTCATGATTCATGATTCAATTCATGATTCATGATTCAATTCATGTTTCATGATTCATGATTCAATTCATGATTCATTTCTTGATTTATGATTCAATTCATGATTTATGATTTGATTCATGATTTATGATTCAATTCATGATTCATGATTCATGATTCATGATTCGATTCATGATTCATGTCTCGATTCATGATTCATGTCTCAATTCATAATTCATGATTCATGATTCATGATTCAAT
The DNA here is from genome assembly GCF_038048845.1 of Mixophyes fleayi. Taxonomy (NCBI): domain Eukaryota; kingdom Metazoa; phylum Chordata; class Amphibia; order Anura; family Limnodynastidae; genus Mixophyes; species Mixophyes fleayi. Next base: position 28,344 of record NW_027446989.1, on the reverse strand, counting down.
TCATGATTCATGATTCATGATTCAATTCATGATTCGATTAATGATTCATGATTCAATTCATGATTCATGATTCATGATTCGATTCATGATTCGATTCATGATTCATGATTTGATTCATTATGCAATTCATGATTCAATTCATGATTCATGATTCAATTCATGATTCATGATTCGATTCATGATTCAATTCATGATTCATGATTCGATTCATGATTTATGATTCGATTCATGATTCATGATTTGAATCATGATTCATGATTCAATTCATGATTCATGACTCAATTCATGATTCATGACTTAATTCATGATTTACGATTTGATTCATGATTTACGATTTGATTCATGTTTTATGATTCAATTCATGTTTCATGATTCATGATTCATTTCATGAGTCGATTCATGTTTTATGATTCAATTCATGATTCATGATCCGATTTATGATTCATGATTCAATTCATGATTCAATTCATGATTCGATTAATGATTCATGATTCAATTCATGATTCGATTCATGATTCATGATTCGATTCATGATTCAATTTATGATTCATGATTCAATTCATGATTCATGATTCGATTCATGATTCTTGATTCATGATTTGATTCATGATTCATGATTCGATTCATGATTCAATTCATGATTCAATTCATGATTCATGATTTGTGATTCATGATTCTATTTATGATTCATTATTCGATTCATGATTCATGATTCAATTCATGATTCGATTCATGATTCATGATTTGTGATTCATGATTCTATTTATGATTCGATTCATGATTCAATTCATGATTCATGATTCGATTCATGATTCATGATTCATAATTCAATTTATGATTCGCTTCATGATTCAATTCATGATTCATGATTTGATTCATGATTCATGATTCAATTCATGATTCATGAATCATGATTCAATTTAATTCATGATTCATGATTCGATTCATGATTTATGATTTGATTCATAATTCATGATTCAATTCATGATTCATGATTCGACTCATATTTAATGCTTCAATTCATGATTCATGATTCATTAATAATTCATGATTCATGATTCAATTCATGATTCATGATTCAATTTATGATTCATGATTCGATTCATGATTCAATTCATGATTCAATTCATGATTCAATTCATGATTCATGATTCAATTCATGATTCATGATTCAATTCATGTTTCATGATTCATGATTCAATTCATGATTCATTTCTTGATTTATGATTCAATTCATGATTTATGATTTGATTCATGATTTATGATTCAATTCATGATTCATGATTCATGATTCATGATTCGATTCATGATTCATGTCTCGATTCATGATTCATGTCTCAATTCATAATTCATGATTCATGATTCATGATTCAATTCATGATTCATGATTCATGATTCAATTCATGATTCGATTAATGATTCATGATTCAATTCATGATTCATGATTCATGATTCGATTCATGATTCGATTCATGATTCATGATTTGATTCATTATGCAATTCATGATTCAATTCATGATTCATGATTCAATTCATGATTCATGATTCGATTCATGATTCAATTCATGATTCATGATTCGATTCATGATTTATGATTCGATTCATGATTCATGATTTGAATCATGATTCATGATTCAATTCATGATTCATGACTCAATTCATGATTCATGACTTAATTCATGATTTACGATTTGATTCATGATTTACGATTTGATTCATGTTTTATGATTCAATTCATGTTTCATGATTCATGATTCATTTCATGAGTCGATTCATGTTTTATGATTCAATTCATGATTCATGATCCGATTTATGATTCATGATTCAATTCATGATTCAATTCATGATTCGATTAATGATTCATGATTCAATTCATGATTCGATTCATGATTCATGATTCGATTCATGATTCAATTTATGATTCATGATTCAATTCATGATTCATGATTCGATTCATGATTCTTGATTCATGATTTGATTCATGATTCATGATTCGATTCATGATTCAATTCATGATTCAATTCATGATTCATGATTTGTGATTCATGATTCTATTTATGATTCATTATTCGATTCATGATTCATGATTCAATTCATGATTCGATTCATGATTCATGATTTGTGATTCATGATTCTATTTATGATTCGATTCATGATTCAATTCATGATTCATGATTCGATTCATGATTCATGATTCATAATTCAATTTATGATTCGCTTCATGATTCAATTCATGATTCATGATTCATGATTTGATTCATGATTCATGATTCAATTCATGATTCATGAATCATGATTCAATTTAATTCATGATTCATGATTCGATTCATGATTTATGATTTGATTCATAATTCATGATTCAATTCATGATTCATGATTCGACTCATATTTAATGCTTCAATTCATGATTCATGATTCATTAATAATTCATGATTCATGATTCAATTCATGATTCATGATTCAATTTATGATTCATGATTCGATTCATGATTCAATTCATGATTCAATTCATGATTCATGATTCAATTCATGATTCATGATTCAATTCATGTTTCATGATTCATGATTCAATTCATGATTCATTTCTTGATTTATGATTCAATTCATGATTTATGATTTGATTCATGATTTATGATTCAATTCATGATTCATGATTCATGATTCATGATTCGATTCATGATTCATGTCTCGATTCATGATTCATGTCTCAATTCATAATTCATGATTCATGATTCATGATTCATGATTCAATTCATGATTCATGATTCATGATTCAATTCATGATTCGATTAATGATTCATGATTCAATTCATGATTCATGATTCATGATTCGATTCATGATTCGATTCATGATTCATGATTTGATTCATTATGCAATTCATGATTCAATTCATGATTCATGATTCAATTCATGATTCATGATTCGATTCATGATTCAATTCATGATTCATGATTCGATTCATGATTTATGATTCGATTCATGATTCATGATTTGAATCATGATTCATGATTCAATTCATGATTCATGACTCAATTCATGATTCATGACTTAATTCATGATTTACGATTTGATTCATGATTTACGATTTGATTCATGTTTTATGATTCAATTCATGTTTCATGATTCATGATTCATTTCATGATTCGATTCATGTTTTATGATTCAATTCATGAATTATGATCCGATTTATGATTCATGATTCAATTCATGATTCAATTCATGATTCGATTAATGATTCATGATTCATGATTCATGATTCAATTCATGATTCGATTCATGATTCATGATTCGATTCATGATTCAATTTCTGATTCATGATTCAATTCATGATTCATGATTCGATTCATGATTCTTGATTCATGATTTGATTCATGATTCATGATTCGATTCATGATTCAATTCATGATTCAATTCATGATTCATGATTTGTGATTCATGATTCTATTTATGATTCATTATTCGATTCATGATTCATGATTCAATTCATGATTCGATTCATGATTCATGATTTGTGATTCATGATTCTATTTATGATTCATGATTCGATTCATGATTCATGATTCAATTCATGATTCATGATTCAATTAATGATTCATGATTCGATTAATGATTCATGATTCGATTCATGATTCAAGATTCAATTCATGATTCATAATTTATGATTCAATTCATGATTCAATTAATGATTCATGATTTGATTAATGATTCATGATTCGATTCATGATTCATGATTCAATTCATGTTTTAATTCATGATTCATGATTCATGATTTATGATTCAATTCATGATTCATGATTCATGATTCGATTCGATTCATGATTCAATTCATGATTCATGATTCATGATTCATGATTCATGATTCGATTCATGATTCATGACTCAAATCATGATTCATTTCATGATTTAGGATTCAATTCATGATTCATGATTCATGATTCAATTAATGATTCATGATTCATGATTTGATTCATGATTCATGATTCGATTCATGATTCATGATTCGATTCGTGATTCAAGATTCATGATTCAATTCATGATTTATGATTCATGATTCGACTCATATTTAATGCTTCAATTCATGATTCATGATTCATTCATAATTCATGATTTAATTCATGATTCATGATTCAATTCATGATTCATGATTCAATTCATGATTCAATTTATCATTCAATTCATGATTCATGATTCATGATTCAATTCATGATTCATGATTCAATTCATGTTTCATGATTCATGATTCAATTCATGATTCATTTCTTGATTCAATTCATGATTCATGATTCGATTCATGATTCGATTCATGATTCATGATTCGATTCGTGATTCATGATTTGAATCATGATTCATAATTCGAATCATAATTCATGATTCGAATCATGATTTATGATTCAATTCATGATTCATGACTCAATTCATGATTTACGATTTGATTCATGATTTACGATTCGATTCATGTTTTATGATTCAATTCATGTTTCATGATTCAATTCATGAGTCATGATTCAATTCATGATTCATGATTCAATTCATGATTCATGAATCATGATTCAATTCAATTCATGATTCATGATTCGATTCATGATTCATGATTCAATTAATGATTCATGATTCATGATTTGATTCATGATTCATGATTCAATTCATGATTAATGAATCATGATTCAATTTAATTCATGATTCATGATTCGATTCATGATTCATGATTTGATTCATAATTCATGATTCAATTCATGATTCATGATTCATGATTCGACTCATATTTAATGCTTCAATTCATGATTCATGATTCATTCATAATTCATGATTCAATTCATGATTCAATTTATGATTCATGATTCGATTCATGATTCAATTCATGATTCATGATTCAATTCATGTTTCATGATTCATGATTCAATTCATGATGCATTTCTTGATTTATGCTTCAATTCATGATTTATGATTTGATTCATGATTTATGATTCAATTCATGATTCATGATTCATGATTCAATTCATGATTCATGATTCATGATTTATGATTCGATTAATGATTCATGATTCAATTCATGATTCATGATTCAATTCATGATTCAATTCATGATTCATGATTCATGATTCGATTCATGATTCGATTCATGATTCATGATTCATGATTTGATTCATGATTTGATTCATGATTTGATTCATGATTCATTATTGAATTCATGATTCAATTCATGATTCATGATTCAATTCATGATTCATGATTCGATTCATGATTCAATTCATGATTCATGATTCGATTCATGATTTATGATTCGATTCATGATTCATGACTTAATTCATGATTTACGATTTGATTCATGTTTTATGATTCAATTCATGTTTCATGATTCATGATTCATTTCATGATTCGATTCATGTTTTATGATTGAATTCATGATTCATGATCCGATTTATGATTCATGATTCAATTCATGAATCATGATTCATGATTCTTGATTCATTTCATGATTCAATTCATGATTCGATTAATGATTCATGATTCAATTCATGATTCGATTCATGATACATGATTCGATTCATGATTCAATTTATGATTCATGATTCGATTAATGATTCATGATTCAATTCATGATTCATGATTCATGATTCGATTCATGATTCTTGATTCATGATTCGATTCATGATTCATGATTCGATTTATGATTCAATTCATGATTCAATTCAAGATTCAATTCATGATTCATGATTCATGATTTGTGATTCATGATTCTATTTATGATTCATGATTCGATTCATGATTCATGATTCAATTCATGATTCATGATTCAATTCATGATTCATGATTCGATTAATGATTCATGATTCGATTCATGATTCAAGATTCAATATATGATTCATAATTTATGATTCAATTCATGATTCAATTAATGATTCATGATTTGATTAATGATTCATGATTCGATTCATGATTCATGATTCAATTCATGTTTTAATTCATGATTCATGATTCATGATTTATGATTCAATTCATGATTCATGATTCATGATTCGATTCGATTCATGATTCAATTCATGATTCAATACATAATTCATAAATCATGATTCATGGTTCATGATTCGATTCATGATTCATGATTTGATTCATGATTCAATTAATGATTCGATTCATGATTCATGATTCATGATTCATGATTCAATTTATGATTCGCTTCATGATTCAATTCATGATTCATGATTCATGATTCAATTCATGATTCATGATTCATGATTCGATTCATGTTTTATGATTCAATTCATGATTCATGATCCGATTTATGATTCATGATTCATGATTCAATTCATGATTCATGATTCAATTCATGATTCGATTAATGATTCATGATTCAATTCATGATTCGATTCATGATTCAATTTATGATTCATGATTCGATTCATGATTCATGATTTGGTTCATGATTCATGATTCAATTCATGATTCATGATTTGTGATTCATGATTCTATTTATGATTCATGATTCGATTCATGATTCATGAATCAATTCATGATTCATGATTCATGATTTATGATTCAATTCATGATTCGATTCATGATTCAATTCATTATTCAATACATGATTCATGATTAAATTCATGATTCATGATTCATTTCATGATTCATGATTCATGATTCAACTCATGATTCATGATTCATGATTCAATTCATGATTCATGATTCATTTCATGATTCATGATTCAATTTATGATTCGAATCATGATTCACGATTCAATTCATGATTCATGATTCAATTCATGATTCATGATTCATTTCATGATTCATGATTCAATTTATGATTCGATTCATGATTCACGATTCAATTCATGATTCATGATTCATGATTCGATTAATGATTCATGATTCCATTCATGATTCAATTCATGATTCATGATTCAATTCATGATTCATGATTCGATTTATGATTCATGATTCGATTCATGATTCAATTCATGAATCATGATTCGATTCATGATTCATAATTCAATTCATGATTCAATTCATTATTCATGATTCAAGATTCAATTCATGATTCATGATTCAAGATTCATGATTCAATTCATGATTTATGATTCATGATTCGACTCATGATTCATGATTCAATTTATGATTCATGATTCATTTCATAATTCATGATTCATGATTCATTCCATAATTCATGATTCATGATTCAATTCATGATTCATGATTCAATTCATGATTCATGATTTAATTCATGATTCATGATTCGATTCATGATTTATGATTCAATTCATGATTCATGATTCATGATTCAATTTATGATTCGATTCATGATTGACGATTCAATTCATGATTGACGATTCAATTCATGATTCATGATTCATGATTCGATTCATGTTTTATGATTCAATTCATGATTTATGATCCGATTTATGATTCATGATTCATGATTCAATTCATGATTCATGATTCGATTAATGATTCATGATTCCATTCATGATTCAATTCATGGTCATGATTCGATTTATGATTCATGATTCGATTCATGATTCATGATTCGATTCATGATTCAATTCATGATTCAATTCATGATTCATGATTCGATTCATGAATCATGATTCGATTCGATTCATGATTCATAATTCAATTCATGATTCAATTCATTATTCATGATTCGATTCATGATTCAAGATTCATGATTCAATTCATGATTCAAGATTCATGATTCAATTCATGATTTATGATTCATGATTCGACTCATGATTCATGATTTAATTCATGATTCATGATTCATAATTCGATTCATGTTTCATGATTCAATTCATGATTCAATTCAGAATTCATGATTCAATTCATGATTCATGATTCATGATTTAATTCATGATTCATGATTCAATTCATGGTTCATGATTCATAATTCAATTTATGATTCATGATTCATGATTAAATTTATGATTCATGATTCATTTCATAATTCATGATTCATGATTCAATTCATGATTTAATTCATGATTCATGATTCATTTCATAATTCATGATTCATGATTCAATTCATGATTCATGATTCAATTCATGGTTCATGATTCATAATTCAATTTATGATTCATGATTCATGATTAAATTTATGATTCATGATTCATTTCATAATTCATGATTCATGATTCAATTCATGATTCATTTCATGATTCATGATTCAATTAATGATTCATGATTCATGATTCATAATTCGATTCATTATTCATGATTCAATTCATGATTCATGATTCAATTCATGATTCATGATTCAATTCATGATTCATGATTCATGATTCATGATTCAATTCATGATTCATTTCATGATTCATGATTCAATTAATGATTCATGATTCATGATTCATAATTCGATTCATTATTCATGATTCAATTCATTATTCATGATTCGATTCGTGATTCAAGATTCATGATTCAATTCATGATTAATGATTCGACTCATATTTAATGATTCGACTCATATTTCATGCTTCAATTTATGATTCATGATTCAGATCAAGATTCATGATTCATTCATAATTCATGATTCAATTTATGATTCATGATTCGATTCATGATTCAATTCAGAATTCATGATTCAATTCATGCATCAATTCATGATTCATGATTCAATTCATGATTCATGATTCAATTCATGATTCATAATTCGATTAATGATTCATGATTCAATTCATGATTCATGATTCGACTCATGATTCATTAGTCAATTCATGATTCATGATTCAATTCATGATTCATGATTTAATTCATGATTCATGATTCATGATTCCACGCATGATTCAATTCAGAATTCATGATTCAATTCATGCATCAATTCATGATTCATGCATCAATTCATGATTCATGATTCAATTCATGATCCATGATTCAATTCATGATTCATGATTCGATTAATGATTCATGATTCAATTCATGATTCATGATTCATGATTCGACTCATGATTCATTAGTCAATTCATGATTCATGATTCAATTCATGATTCATGATTCAATTCATGGTTCATGATTCATGATTCAATTTATGATTCATGATTCATTTCATAATTCATGATTCATGATTCATTTCATAATTCATGATTCATGATTCAATTCATAATTCATGATTCAATTCATGATTCATGATTCGATTCATGATTTATGATTCAATTCATGATTCATGATTCATGATTCGATTCATGATTCAAGTCATTATTCAATACATAATTCATGATTAAATTCATGATTCATGATTCAATTCATGATTCATGATTCAATTTATGATTCGATTCATGATTGACGATTCAATTCTTGATTCATGATTCATGATTCGATTCATGTTTTATGATTCAATTCATGATTTATGATCCGATTTATGATTCATGATTCATGATTCAATTCATGATTCATGATTCGATTCATGATTCGATTAATGATTCATGATTCCATTCATGATTCAATTCACGGTTCATGATTCGATTTATTATTAATGATTCGATTCATGATTCATGATTCGATTCATGATTCAATTCAGGATTCATGATTCGATTCATGAATCATGATTCGATTCATGATTCATAATTCAATTCATGATTCAATTCATTATTCATTATTTGATTCATGATTCAAGATTCATGATTCAATTCATGATTCAAGATTCATGATTCAATTCATGATTTATGATTCATGATTCGACTCATGATTCATGATTTAATTCATGATTCATGATTCATGATTCGATTCAAATTTCATGATTCAATTCATGATTCAATTCAGAATTCATGATTCAATTCATGATTCATGATTCAATTCATGATTCATGATTCATGATTTAATTCATGATTCATGATTCGATTAATGATTCATGATTCGAATCATGATTCATTAGTCAACTCATGATTCATGATTCAATTCATGATTTAATTCATGATTCATGATTCATTTCATAATTCATGATTCATGATTCAATTCATGATTCATGATTCATGATTCAATTCATGGTTCATGATTCATGATTCATGATTAAATTTATGATTTATGATTCATGATTAAATTTATGATTCATGATTCATTACATAATTCATGATTCATTTCATGATTCATTTCATGATTCATTTCATGATTCATGATTCAATTAATGATTCATGATTCATGATTCATGATTCGATTCATTATTCATGATTCAATTCATTATTCATGATTCGATTCGTGATTCATGATTCAATTCATGATTCATGATTCATTCATAATTCATGATTCAATTTATGATTCATGATTCATGATTCAATTCATGATTCATGATTCATGATTCAATTCATGATTCATGAATCATGATTCAATTCAATTCATGAATCATGATTCGATTCATGATTCATGATTCAATTAATGATTCATGATTCATGATTTGATTCATGATTCATGATTCAATTCATGATTAATGAATCATGATTCAATTTAATTCATGATTCATGATTCGATTCATGATTCATGATTCGATTCATGATTCATGATTTGATTCATAATTCATGATTCAATTCATGATTCATGATTCATGATTCGACTCATATTTAATGCTTCAATTCATGATTCATGATTCATTCATAATTCATGATTCATGATTCAATTCATGATTCATAATTCAATTCATGATTCAATTTATGATTCATGATTCGATTCATGATTCAATTCATGATTCAATTCATGATTCATGATTCAATTCATGTTTCATGATTCATGATTCAATTCATGATTCATTTCTTGATTTATGATTCAATTCATGATTTATGATTTGATTCATGATTTATGATTCAATTCATGATTCATGATTCGATTCATGATTCATGTCTCGATTTATGATTCATGTCTCGATTCATGATTCATGTCTCAATTCATGATTCATGATTCATGATTCATGATTAATCATTCAATTCATGATTCATGATTCATGATTCTTGATTCATTTCATGATTCATTTCATGATTCGATTAATGATTCATGATTGAATTCATGATTCGATTCATGATTCCTGATTCGATTCATGATTCAATTTATGATTCATGATTCGATTAATGATTCATGATTCAATTCATGATTCATGATTCATGATTCAATTCTTGATTCATGATTTATGATTCAATTCATGATTCAATTAATGATTCATGATTTGATTAATGATTCATGATTCAATTAATGATTCATGATTCATGATTTGATTCATGATTCATGATTCAATTCATGATTAATGAATCATGATGCAATTTATTTCATGATTCATGATTCGATTCATGATTCATGATTTGATTCATAATTCATGATTCAATTCATGATGCATGATTCGATTCGTGATTTAAGATTCATGATTCAATTCATGATTTATGATTCATGATTCGACTCATATTTAATGCTTCAATTCATGATTCATGATTCATTCATAATTCATGATTTAATTCATGATTCATGATTCAATTCATGATTCATGATTCAATTCATGATTCAATTTATCATTCAATTCATGATTCATGATTCATGATTCAATTCATGATTCATTTCTTGATTTATGATTCAATTCATGATTTATGATTTGATTCATGATTTATGATTTGATTCATGATTTATGATTCAATTCATGATTCATGATTCAATTCATGATTCATGATTCATGATTCGATTCATGATTCATGTCTCGATTCATAATTCATGTCTCAATTCATGATTCATGTCTCAATTCATGATTCATTTCTTGATTTATGATTCAATTCATGATTTATGATTTGATTCATGATTTATGATTCAATTCATGATTCATGATTCAATTCATGATTCATGATTCATGATTCGATTCATGATTCATGTCTCGATTCATAATTCATGTCTCAATTCATGATTCATGTCTCAATTCATGATTCATGATTTATGATTCAATTCATGATTCAATTCATGATTCATGATTCAATTCATGATTCATGATTCATGATTCATGATTTGATTCATGATTCATGATTCATGATTCATGATTTGATTCATGATTCATTATTCAATTCATGATTCATGATTCATGATTCGATTCATGATTCATGTCTCGATTTATGATTCATGTCTCGATTCATGATTCATGTCTCAATTCATGATTCATGATTCATGATTCATGATTAATGATTCAATTCATGATTCATGATTCATGATTCATGATTCTTGATTCATGATTCTTGATTCATTTCATGATTCATTTCATGATTCGATTAATGATTCATGATTCAATTCATGATTCGATTCATGATTCATGATTCGATTCATGATTCAATTTATGATTCATGATTCGATTAATGATTCATGATTCAATTCATGATTCATGATTCATGATTCAATTCTTGATTCATGATTTATGATTCAATTCATGATTCAATTAATGATTCATGATTTGATTAATGATTCATGATTCAATTAATGATTCATGATTCATGATTTGATTCATGATTCATGATTCAATTCATGATTAATGAATCATGATTCAATTTATTTCATGATTCATGATTCGATTCATGATTCATGATTTGATTCATAATTCATGATTCAATTCATGATGCATGATTCAATTCGTGATTTAAGATTCATGATTCAATTCATGATTTATGATTCATGATTCGACTCATATTTAATGCTTCAATTCATGATTCATGATTCATTCATAATTCATGATTTAATTCATGATTCATGATTCAATTCATGATTCATGATTCAATTCATGATTCAATTTATCATTCAATTCATGATTCATGATTCATGATTCAATTCATGATTCATTTCTTGATTTATGATTCAATTCATGATTTATGATTTGATTCATGATTTATGATTTGATTCATGATTTATGATTCAATTCATGATTCATGATTCAATTCATGATTCATGATTCATGATTCGATTCATGATTCATGTCTCGATTCATAATTCATGTCTCAATTCATGATTCATGTCTCAATTCATGATTCATTTCTTGATTTATGATTCAATTCATGATTTATGATTTGATTCATGATTTATGATTCAATTCATGATTCATGATTCAATTCATGATTCATGATTCATGATTCGATTCATGATTCATGTCTCGATTCATAATTCATGTCTCAATTCATGATTCATGTCTCAATTCATGATTCATGATTTATGATTCAATTCATGATTCATGATTCAATTCATGATTCATGATTCATGATTCATGATTTGATTCATGATTCATGATTCATGATTCATGATTTGATTCATGATTCATTATTCAATTCATGATTCAATTCATGATTCATGATTCAATTCATGATTCATGATTCGATTCATGATTCGATTCATGATTCGATTCATGATTCATGATTCGATTCATGATTCATGATTCGAATCATGATTCATAATTCGAATCATAATTCATGATTCGAATCATGATTTATGATTCAATTCATGATTTACGATTTGATTCATGATTTACGATTCGATTCATGTTTTATGATTCAATTCATGTTTCATGATTCAATTCATGATTCATGATTCAATTCATGATTCATGAATCATGATTCAATTCAATTCATGATTCGATTCATGATTCATGATTCAATTAAATTATTCATGATTCATGATTTGATTCATGATTCATGATTCAATTCATGATTAATGAATCATGATTCAATTTAATTCATGATTCATGATTCGATTCATGATTCATGATTTGATTCATAATTCATGATTCAATTCATGATTCATGATTCATGATTCAATTCATGATTCATGATTCAATTCATGATTCAATTTATGATTCATGATTCGATTCATGATTCAATTCATGATTCATGATTCAATTCATGATTCATGATTCAAATCATGTTTCATGATTCATGATTCAATTCATGATTCATTTCTTGATTTATGATTCAATTCATGATTTATGATTTGATTCATGATTTATGATTCAATTCATGATTCATGATTCATGATTCATGATTCGATTCATGATTCATGTCTCGATTCATGATTCATGTCTCGATTCATGATTCATGTCTCAATTCATGATTCATGATTCATGATTCATGATTCAATTCATGATTCATGATTCATGATTCAATTCATGATTCATGATTCAATTCATGATTCATGATTCGATTAATGATTCATGATTCAATTCATGATTCATGATTCAATTCATGATTCATGATTCATGATTCGATTCATGATTCGATTCATGATTCGATTCATGATTCGATTCATGATTCATGATTCATGATTTGATTCATGATTTGATTCATGAATCATTATTCAATTCATGATTCAATTCATGATTCATGATTCAATTCATGATTCATGATTCGATTCATGATTCAATTCATGATTCATGATTCGATTCATGATTTATGATTCGATTCATGATTCATGATTTGAATCATGATTCATGATTCAATTCATGATTCATGACTCAATTCATGATTCATGACTTAATTCATGATTTACGATTTGATTCATGTTTCATGATTCATGATTCATTTCATGATTCGATTCATGTTTTATGATTCAATTCATGATTCATGATCCGATTTATGATTCATGATTCAATTCATGATTCATGATTCTTGATTCATTTTATGATTCTTGATTCATTTTTATGATTCAATTCATGATTCGATTAATGATTCATGATTCAATTCATGATTCGATTCATGATACATGATTCGATTCATGATTCAATTTATGATTCATGATTCGATTAACGATTCATGATTCAATTCAGGATTCATGATCCATGATTCGATTCATGATTCTTGATTCATGATTCGATTCATGATTCAATTCATTATTCAATACATGATTCATGATTAAATTCATGATTCATGATTCATTTCATGATTCATGATTCAACTCATGATTCATGATTCATTTCATGATTCATGATTCATTTCATGATTCATGATTCAATTCATGATTCATGATTCATTTCATTATACATGATTCAATTTATGATTCGATTCATGATTCACGATTCAATTCATGATTCATGATTCACGATTCAATTCATGATTCATGATTCAATTCATGATTCATGATTCATTTCATTATTCATGATTCAATTTATGATTCGATTCATGATTCACGATTCAATTCATGATTCATGATTCATGATTCATGATTCATGATTCGATTAATGATTCATGATTCCATTCATGATTCAATTCATGATTCATGATTCAATTCATGATTCATGATTCGATTTATGATTCATGATTCGATTCATGATTCAATTCATGAATCATGATTCGATTCATGATTCATAATTCAATTCATGATTCAATTCATTATTCATGATTCAAGATTCAATTCATGATTCATGATTCAAGATTCAATTCATGATTCATGATTCAAGATTCAATTCATGATTCATAATTTATGATTCAATTCATGATTCAATTAATGATTCATGATTTGATTAATGATTCATGATTCGATTCATGATTCATGATTCAATTCATGTTTTAATTCATGATTCATGATTCATGATGTATGATTCAATTCATGATTCATGATTCATGATTCGATTCATGATTCAATTCATGATTCAATACATAATTCATAAATCATGATTCATGGTTCATGATTCGATTCATGATTAATGATTCGATTCATGATTCATGATTCATGATTCAATTTATGATTCGCTTCATGATTCAATTCATGATTCATGATTCATGATTCGATTCATGTTTTATGATTCAATTCATGATTCATGATCCGATTTATGATTCATGATTCATGATTCAATTCATGATTCATGATTCAATTCATGATTCATGATTCAATTCATGATTCGATTAATGATTCATGATTCAATTCATGATTCGATTCATGATTCAATTTATGATTCATGATTCGATTAATGATTCATGATTCAATTCATGATTCATGATTCATGATTCGATTCATGATTCATGATTCATGATTCGATTCATGATTTGATTCATGATTCATGATTCAATTTATGATTCAATTCATGATTCATGATTCATGATTTGTGATTCATGATTCTATTTATGATTCATGATTCGATTCATGATTCATGATTCAATTCATGATTCATAATTCATGATTTATGATTGAATTCATGATTCAAGATTCATGATTCGATTCATGATTCAATTCATTATTCAATACATGATTCATGATTAAATTCATGATTCATGATTCATTTCATGATTCATGATTCAACTCATGATTCATTTCATGATTCATGATTCAATTCATGATTCATGATTCATTTCATGATTCATGATTCAATTTATGATTCGATTCATGATTCACGATTCAATTCATGATTCACGATTCAATTCATGATTAATGATTCATTTCATGATTCATGATTCAATTTATGATTCGATTCATGATTCACGATTCAAGTCATGATTCATGATTCATGATTCGATTAATGATTCATGATTCCATTCATGATTAAATTCATGATTCATGATTCAATTCATGATTCATGATTCGATTTATGATTCATGATTCGAATCATGATTCAATTCATGAATCATGATTCGATTCATGATTCATAATTCAATTCATGATTCAATTCATTATTCATGATTCAAGATTCAATTCATGATTCAAGATTCAATTCATGATTCAAGATTCATGATTCAATTCATGATTTATGATTCATGATTCAACTCATGATTCATGATTCAATTCATGATTCATGATTAATGATTCGATTCATGTTTCATGATTCAATTCATGATTAAATTCAGAATTCATGATTCAATTCATGATTCAATTCAGAATTCATGATTCAATTCATGAATCAATTCATGATTCATGATTCAATTCATGATTCAATTCATGATTCATGATTCGATTAATGATTCATGATTCAATTCATGATTCATGATTCAATTCATGATTCAATTCATGATTCATGATTCGATTAATGATTCATGATTCAATTCATGATTCATGATTCATGATTCGACTCATGATTCATTAGTCAATTCATGATTCATGATTCAATTCATGATTCATGATTTGATTCATGATTCATGATTCATGATTCGACTCATGATTCATGATTCAATTCATGATTCATGATTCATTTCATAATTCATGATTCATGATTCAATTCATGATTTAATTCATGATTCATGATTCATTTCATAATTCATGATTCATGATTCAATTCATGATTCATGATTCATGATTCAATTCATGGTTCATGATTCATGATTCATGATTCAATTTATGATTCATGATTCATTTCATAATTCATGATTCATGATTCATTTCATTATTCATGATTCATGATTCAATTCATGATTCATGATTCAATTCATGATTAATGATTTAATTCATGATTCATGATTCGATTCATGATTTATGATTCAATTCATGATTCATGATTCATGATTCGATTCATGATTCAATTCATTATTCAATACATAATTCATGATTAAATTCATGATTCATGATTCAATTCATGATTCATGATTTAATTCATGATTCATGATTCATGATTCGACTCATGATTCATGATTCAATTCATGATTCAAGATTCATGATTCGATTCATGATTCAATTTATTATTCAATACATGATTCATGATTAAATTCATGATTCATGATTCATTTCATGATTCATGATTCATGATTCAACTCATGATTCATGATTCATTTCATGATTCATGATTCAATTCATGATTCATGATTCATTTCATGATTCATGATTCAATTTATGATTCGATTCATGATTCACGATTCAATTCATGATTCATGATTCAATTCATGATTCATGATTCATTTCATGATTTATGATTCAATTTATGATTCGATTCATGATTCACGATTCAATTCATGATTCATGATTCGTGATTCGATTAATGATTCATGATTCCATTCATGATTCAATTCATGATTCATGATTCAATTCATGATTCATGATTCATGATTCGACTCATGATTCATGATTCAATTCATGATTCAAGATTCATGATTCGATTCATGATTCAATTCATTATTCAATACATGATTCATGATTAAATTCATGATTCATGATTCATTTCATGATTCATGATTCATGATTCAACTCATGATTCATGATTCATTTCATGATTCATGATTCAATTCATGATTCATGATTCATTTCATGATTCATGATTCAATTTATGATTCGATTCATGATTCACGATTCAATTCATGATTCATGATTCAATTCATGATTCATGATTCATTTCATGATTCATGATTCAATTCATGATTCAATTCATGATTCATGATTCGATTAATGATTCATGATTCAATTCATGATTCATGATTCATGATTCGACTCATGATTCATTAGTCAATTCATGATTCATGATTCAATTCATGATTCATGATTTGATTCATGATTCATGATTCATGATTCGACTCATGATTCATGATTCAATTCATGATTCATGATTCATGATTCAATTCATGATTCATGATTCAATTCATGATTTAATTCATGATTCATGATTCATTTCATAATTCATGATTCATGATTCAATTCATGATTCATGATTCATGATTCAATTCATGGTTCATGATTCATGATTCATGATTCAATTTATGATTCATGATTCATGATTCAATTTATGATTCATGATTCATTTCATAATTCATGATTCATGATTCATTTCATTATTCATGATTCATGATTCAATTCATGATTCATGATTCAATTCATGATTCATGATTTAATTCATGATTCATGATTCGATTCATGATTTATGATTCAATTCATGATTCATGATTCATGATTCGATTCATGATTCAATTCATTATTCAATACATAATTCATGATTAAATTCATGATTCATGATTCAATTCATGATTCATGATTTAATTCATGATTCATGATTCATGATTCGACTCATGATTCATGATTCAATTCATGATTCAAGATTCATGATTCGATTCATGATTCAATTTATTATTCAATACATGATTCATGATTAAATTCATGATTCATGATTCATTTCATGATTCATGATTCATGATTCAACTCATGATTCATGATTCATTTCATGATTCATGATTCAATTCATGATTCATGATTCATTTCATGATTCATGATTCAATTTATGATTCGATTCATGATTCACGATTCAATTCATGATTCATGATTCAATTCATGATTCATGATTCATTTCATGATTTATGATTCAATTTATGATTCGATTCATGATTCACGATTCAATTCATGATTCATGATTCGTGATTCGATTAATGATTCATGATTCCATTCATGATTCAATTCATGATTCATGATTCAATTCATGATTCATGATTCATGATTCGACTCATGATTCATGATTCAATTCATGATTCAAGATTCATGATTCGATTCATGATTCAATTCATTATTCAATACATGATTCATGATTAAATTCATGATTCATGATTCATTTCATGATTCATGATTCATGATTCAACTCATGATTCATGATTCATTTCATGATTCATGATTCAATTCATGATTCATGATTCATTTCATGATTCATGATTCAATTTATGATTCGATTCATGATTCACGATTCAATTCATGATTCATGATTCAATTCATGATTCATGATTCATTTCATGATTCATGATTCAATTTATGATTCGATTCATGATTCACGATTCAAATTCATGATTCATGATTCATGATTCGATTAATGATTCATGATTCCATTCATGATTCAATTCATGATTCATGATTCAATTCATGATTCATGATTCGATTTATGATTCATGATTCGAATCATGATTCAATTCATGAATCATGATTCGATTCATGATTCATAATTCAATTCATGATTCAATTCATTATTCATGATTCAAGATTCAATTCATGATTCAAGATTCAATTCATGATTCAAGATTCATGATTCAATTCATGATTTATGATTCATGATTCGACTCATGATTCATGATTCATGATTAATGATTCGATTCATGTTTCATGATTCAATTCATGATTCAATTCAGAATTCATGATTCAATTCATGAATCAATTCATGATTCATGATTCAATTCATGATTCATAATTCATGATTCAATTCATGATTCATGATTCGATTAATGATTCATGATTCAATTCATGATTCATGATTCATGATTCGACTCATGATTCATTAGTCAATTCATGATTCATGATTCAATTCATGATTCATGATTCATGATTCGATTCATATTTCATGATTCAATTCATGATTCAATTCAGAATTCATGATTCAATTCATTATTCAATTCATGATTCATGATTCAATTCATGATTCATGATTCATGATTTAATTCATGATTCATGATTCGATTTATGATTCATGATTCGAATCATGATTCATTAGTCAACTCATGATTCATGATTGAATTCATGATTTAATTCATGATTCATGATTCATTTCATAATTCATGATTCATGATTCAATTCATGATTCATGATTCATGATTCAATTCATGGTTCATGATTCATGATTCATGATTCAATTTATGATTCATGATTCATTTCATAATTCATGATTCATGATTCATTTCATGATTCATGATTCAATTAATGATTCAAGATTCATGATTCATGATTCGATTCATTATTCATGATTCAATTCATGATTCATGATTCATGATTCAATTCATGATTCATGATTCATGATTCAATTCATGATTCATGATTCATGATTCATGATTCAATTCATTATTCCTGATTCGATTCGTGATTCAAGATTCATGATTCAATTCATGATTCATGATTCGACTCATATTTAATGATTCGACTCATATTTAATGCTTCAATTCATGATTCATGATTCAATTCATGATTCATGATTCATTCATAATTCATGATTCAATTTATGATTCATGATTCAATTCATGATTCATGATTCAATTCATGATTCATGAATCATGATTCAATTCAATTCATCAATCATGATTCGATTCATGATTCATGATTCAATTAATGATTCATGATTCATGATTTGATTCATGATTCAATTCATGATTAATGAATCATGATTCAATTTAATTCATGATTCATGATTCGATTCATGATTCATGATTCGATTCATAATTCATGATTTGATTCATAATTCATGATTCAATTCATGATTCATGATTCATTCATAATTCATGATTCATGATTCAATTCATGATTCATGATTCAATTCATGATTCAATTCATGATTCATGATTCGATTCATGATTCAATTCATGTTTCATGATTCATGATTCAATTCATGATTCATGATTCGATTCATGATTCATGTCTCGATTTATGATTCATGTCTCGATTCATGATTCATGTCTCAATTCATGATTCATGATTCATGATTCAATTCATGATTCATGATTCATGATTCAATTCATGATTCATGATTCGATTAATGACTCATGATTCAATTCATGATTCATGATTCAATTCATGATTCATGATTCATGATTCGATTCATGATTCGATTCATGATTCATGATTCGATTCATGATTTGATTCATGATTCATGATTCATGATTCATGATTCATGATTTGATTCATGATTTGATTCATGATTCATTATTCAATTCATGATTTAATTCATGATTCATGATACAATTCATGATTCATGATTCGATTCATGATTCAATTCATGATTCATGATTCGATTCAAGATTTATGATTCGATTCATGATTCATGATTTGAATCATGATTCATGATTCAATTCATGATTCATGACTTAATTCATGATTTACGATTTGATTCATGATTTACGATTCGATTCATGTTTTATGATTCAATTCATGTTTCATGATTCATGATTCATTTCATGATTCGATTCATGTTTTATGATTCAATTCATGATTCATGATCCGATTTATGATTCATGATTCAATTCATGATTCATGATTCATGATTCATAATTCTTGATTCATTTCATGATTCAATTCATGATTCGATTAATGATTCATGATTCAATTCATGATTCGATTCATGATTCATGATTCAATTCATGATTCAATTTATGATTCATGATTCGATTAATGATTCATGATTCAATTCATGATTCATGATTCATGATTCGATTCATGATTTGTGATTCATGATTCTATTTATGATTCATGATTCGATTCATGATTCATGATTCAATTCATGATTCATGATTCAATTCATGATTCATGATTCGATTAATGATTCATGATTCGATTCATGATTCAAGATTCAATTCATAATTCATAATTTATGATTCAATTCTTGATTCAATTAATGATTCATGATTTGATTAATGATTCATGATTCGATTCATGATTCATGATTCAATACATGTTTTAATTCATGATTCATGATTCATGATTTATGATTCAATTCATGATTCATGATTCATGATTCGATTCGATTCATGATTCAATTCATGATTCAATACATAATTCATAAATCATGATTCATGGTTCATGATTCGATTCATGATTCATGATTCGATTCATGATTCAATTAATGATTCGATTCATGATTCATGATTCATGATTCATGATTCAATTTATGATTCGCTTCATGATTCAATTCATGATTCATGATTCATGATTCGATTCATGTTTTATGATTCAATTCATGATTCATGATCCGATTTATGATTCATGATTCATGATTCAATTCATGATTCATGATTCAATTCATGATTCGATTAATGATTCATGATTCAATTCATGATTCGATTCATGATTCAATTCATGATTCATGATTCAATTCATGATTCATGATTCATGATTCGATTCATGATTCATGATTCTTGATTCATGATTCGGTTCATGATTCATGATTTGATTCATGATTCATGATTCAATTCATGATTCAATTCATGATTCATGATTCATGATTTGTGATTCATGATTCTATTTATGATTCATGATTCGATTCATGATTCATGATTCAATTCATGATTCATGATTCATGATTTATGATTCAATTCATGATTCAAGATTCATGATTCGATTCATGATTCAATTCATTATTCAATACATGATTCATGATTAAATTCATGATTCATGATTCATTTCATGATTCATGATTCAACTCATGATTCATGATTCATTTCATGATTCATGATTCATTTCATGATTCATGATTCAATTCATGATTCATGATTCATTTCATGATACATGATTCAATTTATGATTCGATTCATGATTCACGATTCAATTCATGATTCATGATTCACGATTCAATTCATGATTCATGATTCAATTCATGATTCATGATTCATTTCATTATTCATGATTCAATTTATGATTCGATTCATGATTCACGATTCAATTCATGATTCATGATTCATGATTCATGATTCATGATTCGATTAATGATTCATGATTCCATTCATGATTCAATTCATGATTCATGATTCAATTCATGATTCATGATTCGATTTATGATTCATGATTCAATTCATGAATCATGATTCGATTCATGATTCATAATTCAATTCATGATTCAATTCATTATTCATGATTCAAGATTCAATTCATGATTCAAGATTCAATTCATGATTCAAGATTCATGATTCAATTCATGATTCATGATTCAAGATTCAATTCATGATTCATAATTTATGATTCAATTCATGATTCAATTAATGATTCATGATTTGATTAATGATTCATGATTCGATTCATGATTCATGATTCAATTCATTTTTTAATTCATGATTCATGATTCATGATGTATGATTCAATTCATGATTCATGATTCATGATTCGATTCATGATTCAATTCATGATTCAATACATAATTCATAAATCATGATTCATGGTTCATGATTCGATTCATGATTCATGATTCGATTCATGATTCAATTAATGATTCGATTCATGATTCATGATTCATGATTCAATTTATGATTTGCTTCATGATTCAATTCATGATTCATGATTCATGATTCGATTCATGTTTTATGATTCAATTCATGATTCATGATCCGATTTATGATTCATGATTCATGATTCAATTCATGATTCATGATTCAATTCATGATTCGATTAATGATTCATGATTCAATTCATGATTCGATTCATGATTCAATTTATGATTCATGATTCGATTAATGATTCATGATTCAATTCATGATTCATGATTCATGATTCGATTCATGATTCATGATTCATGATTCGATTCATGATTTGATTCATGATTCATGATTCAATTTATGATTCAATTCATGATTCATGATTCATGATTTGTGATTCATGATTCTATTTATGATTCATGATTCGATTCATGATTCATGATTCAATTCATGATTCATAATTCATGATTCGATTCATGATTCAATTCATTATTCAATACATGATTCATGATTAAATTCATGATTCATGATTCATTTCATGATTCATGATTCAACTCATGATTCATTTCATGATTCATGATTCAATTCATGATTCATGATTCATTTCATGATTCATGATTCAATTTATGATTCGATTCATGATTCACGATTCAATTCATGATTCACGATTCAATTCATGATTAATGATTCATTTCATGATTCATGATTCAATTTATGATTCGATTCATGATTCACGATTCAAGTCATGATTCATGATTCATGATTCGATTAATGATTCATGATTCCATTCATGATTAAATTCATGATTCATGATTCAATTCATGATTCATGATTCGATTTATGATTCATGATTCGAATCATGATTCAATTCATGAATCATGATTCGATTCATGATTCATAATTCAATTCATGATTCAATTCATTATTCATGATTCAAGATTCAATTCATGATTCAAGATTCAATTCATGATTCAAGATTCATGATTCAATTCATGATTTATGATTCATGATTCAACTCATGATTCATGATTCAATTCATGATTCATGATTAATGATTCGATTCATGTTTCATGATTCAATTCATGATTCAATTCAGAATTCATGATTCAATTCATGATTCAATTCAGAATTCATGATTCAATTCATGAATCAATTCATGATTCATGATTCAATTCATGATTCAATTCATGATTCATGATTCGATTAATGATTCATGATTCGACTCATGATTCATTAGTCAATTCATGATTCATGATTCAATTCATGATTCATGATTTGATTCATGATTCATGATTCATGATTCGACTCATGATTCATGATTCAATTCATGATTCATGATTCATGATTCAATTCATGATTCATGATTCAATTCATGATTTAATTCATGATTCATGATTCATTTCATAATTCATGATTCATGATTCAATTCATGATTCATGATTCATGATTCAATTCATGGTTCATGATTCATGATTCATGATTCAATTTATGATTCATGATTCATGATTCAATTTATGATTCATGATTCATTATATAATTCATGATTCATGATTCATTTCATTATTCATGATTCATGATTCAATTCATGATTCATGATTCAATTCATGATTCATGATTTAATTCATGATTCATGATTCGATTCATGATTTATGATTCAATTCATGATTCATGATTCATGATTCGATTCATGATTCAATTCATTATTCAATACATAATTCATGATTAAATTCATGATTCATGATTCAATTCATGATTCATGATTTAATTCATGATTCATGATTCATGATTCGACTCATGATTCATGATTCAATTCATGATTCAAGATTCATGATTCGATTCATGATTCAATTTATTATTCAATACATGATTCATGATTAAATTCATGATTCATGATTCATTTCATGATTCATGATTCATGATTCAACTCATGATTCATGATTCATTTCATGATTCATGATTCAATTCATGATTCATGATTCATTTCATGATTCATGATTCAATTTATGATTCGATTCATGATTCACGATTCAATTCATGATTCATGATTCAATTCATGATTCATGATTCATTTCATGATTTATGATTCAATTTATGATTCGATTCATGATTCACGATTCAATTCATGATTCATGATTCGTGATTCGATTAATGATTCATGATTCCATTCATGATTCAATTCATGATTCATGATTCAATTCATGATTCATGATTCATGATTCGACTCATGATTCATGATTCAATTCATGATTCAAGATTCATGATTCGATTCATGATTCAATTCATTATTCAATACATGATTCATGATTAAATTCATGATTCATGATTCATTTCATGATTCATGATTCATGATTCAACTCATGATTCATGATTCATTTCATGATTCATGACTCAATTCATGATTCATGATTCGATTAATGATTCATGATTCCATTCATGATTCAATTCATGATTCATGATTCAATTCATGATTCATGATTCGATTTATGATTCATGATTCGAATCATGATTCAATTCATGAATCATGATTCGATTCATGATTCATAATTCAATTCATGATTCAATTCATTATTCATGATTCATAATTCAATTCATGATTCAATTCATTATTCATGATTCAAGATTCAATTCATGATTCAAGATTCAATTCATGATTCAAGATTCATGATTCAATTCATGATTTATGATTCATGATTCGACTCATGATTCATGATTCATGATTAATGATTCGATTCATGTTTCATGATTCAATTCATGATTCAATTCAGAATTCATGATTCAATTCATGAATCAATTCATGATTCATGATTCAATTCATGATTCAATTCATGATTCATGATTCGATTAATGATTCATGATTCAATTCATGATTCATGATTCATGATTCGACTCATGATTCATTAGTCAATTCATGATTCATGATTCAATTCATGATTCATGATTTAATTCATGATTCATGATTCGACTCATGATTCGACTCATGATTCATGATTCAATTCATGATTTATGATTCATGATTCAATTCATGATTCATGATTCATGATTCAATTCATGATTTAATTCATGATTCATGATTCATTTCATAATTCATGATTCATGATTCAATTCATGATTCATGATTCATGATTCAATTCATGGTTCATGATTCATGATTCATGATTCAATTTATGATTCATGATTCATTTCATAATTCATGATTCATGATTCATTTCATAATTCATGATTCATAATTCAATTCATGATTCATGATTCAATTCATGATTCATGATTTAATTCATGATTCATGATTTGATTCATGATTTATGATTCAATTCATGATTCATGATTCATGATTCAATTCATGATTCATGATTCATGATTCTATTCATGATTCAATTCATTATTCAATACATAATTCATGATTAAATTCATGATTCATTTCATGATTCATGATTCATGATACAATTCATGATTCATGATTCATTTCATGATTCATGATTCAATTTATGATTCGATTCATGATTGACGATTCAATTTATGATTGACGATTCAATTCATGATTCATGATTCATGATTCGATTCATGTTTTATGATTCAATTCATGATTTATGATCCAATTTATGATTTATGATTCGTGATTCAATTCATGATTCATGATTCAATTCATGGTTCATGATTCGATTTATGATTCATGATTCGATTCATGATTCGATTCATGATTCAATTCATGATTCATGATTCGATTCATGAATCATGATTCAATTCGATTCATGAATCATGATTCAATTCGAATCATGATTCATAATTTAATTCATGATTCAATTCAGAATTCAT
Organism: Mixophyes fleayi; assembly: GCF_038048845.1. Classification (NCBI taxonomy): domain Eukaryota; kingdom Metazoa; phylum Chordata; class Amphibia; order Anura; family Limnodynastidae; genus Mixophyes; species Mixophyes fleayi. The sequence continues at coordinate 732 of NW_027446989.1, read as the reverse complement.
GATTCAATTCATGATTCATGATTCAATTCATGATTCATGATTCATGATTTAATTCATGATTCATGATTCGATTAATGATTCATGATTCGACTCATGATTCATTAGTCAACTCATGATTCATGATTCAATTCATGATTTAATTCATGATTCATGATTCATTTCATGATTCATGATTCAATTCATGATTCATGATTCATGGTTCATGGTTCATGATTCATGATTCATGATTCAATTTATGATTCATGATTCATGATTAAATTTATGATTCATGATTCATTTCATAATTCATGATTCATGATTCAATTCATGATTCATTTCATGATTCATGATTCAATTAATGATTCATGATTCATGATTCATAATTCGATTCATTATTCATGATTCAATTCATGATTCATGATTCAATTCATGATTCATGATTCATGATTCATGATTCAATTTATTATTCATGATTCGATTCGTGATTCAAGATTCATGATGCAATTCATGATTCATGATTCGACTCATATTTAATGATTCGACTCATATTTCATGCTTCAATTTATGATTCATGATTCAATTCATGATTCATGATTCATTCATAATTCATGATTCAATTTATGATTTATGATTCATGATTCGATTCATGATTCAATTCAGAATTCATGATTCAATTCATGCATCAATTCATGATTCATGATTCAATTCATGATTCAATTCATGATTCATGATTCGATTAATGATTCATGATTA